>NC_134486.1:383078188-383303188 GCF_040206685.1 Ascaphus truei | reverse complement strand
ACCAAGGCTCCTAAAATAAGGAGCACAGCATAGTGTGATACTGGTATAAAAAGGTATATTGCACATTTAAAATCAAACTTACAGAATGTCTGCAAATGTAAGCATGTACTGGGAACCGGCCAGCATGGTCTTTATCCGCGATTGCAGTCAGCTCGCTGGTTCCACCTCTGAACGCCGAGGGGACGTGTGGAAGGCTCTCCTCCGTGACACTGCTCGGTCTCCGTCTCTTTTGTCTCATTTGATGACGTCAGTTGTAGGCATCCGTGGGCAGAGTCTGATGCGGGTAGGTGGGCAGTTCAGGGAATTAATCCTACGCACTTTGCTAATCAGCATCAGGGGTGATGGCAATGTCTGCTGCCGTTAGTCTTGATATAGTTTAATTACAATTAATCACCAGTTAATTGGGGTGAATGAAAACGTGGTGCCTGCTAAATTATTTAAAGCAGCAGTCCAAGCTGCCGGTTTTTATTTGTATTTTTTGTGCATCAATACAATCCACACAATAAGTAATTAGCAAAGTTGCCGATCGATCCATTCTCCTGTGATCGATTGCCTAAGATTCGTCTCAGGGGTTCACTAAATGGCTGCATCTTTGGTCCTCTTCTGCTGCACTGATAAAGTTCTGTGGGGAAGATCATGTGACCCGGCAGTCACTAGATACAATTGGTGCACTGCTAGAGAGAGGGCAGGGCTCAAAAAGGGGTGTGCCAGAGCCTGATTCAGAAGAGGAAGGGGATGTGCGTTTGTAAATGATTTGTTATAGAAACAAAAAAATGCTTGTTACTAGCGATGTACCGAGTACCCGGAAATTACCCGGCACTATTTTAACTACCTGGAAATTACCCGGCCCCGGACCCAGGGGCTGGGACCCGGTTCCAGGTCATTTCCTTTTGGCTCCCTCGGTGCTCCTCTTGGAGAACGGCAGAAGCAGAGCAGCAGAACACCTACCTGCAGCCGGCGGCGGAGGGTGAGGAGGACCACGGCGACATCGTGGTAGCAGCGGCAGACATCCTGGTGGCGGTAGCAGCAGAGAGGATGTCCTTGTTGAGCCAGTGGGAGCAGCAGAACACATCCCATCACAGCCAGTGCTGTTGGGAGCCAGGAAACGTGACCGGCGTAAGGGCGTTCCTATTGGACAGGCAGCTCCTCCCCGGCTGTCCAATGCTCCGGTCACATGTTCCCCAGCTCGGACCAGCTGTGATATGATGTGTTCCGCTGCTCCCACTGGCTCAACAATGATGTCCTCTGCTGCCACCGCCACCAGGATGTCTGCCTGTGGTCCTCCTCACCCGTCGCTGCAGTTAAGGCAAAACTACCCGGTTGGGTACCTGGCCCACACATTTCCCCTGATACCCGGTACCCGACAATCCTCAGAAGCCGGTACAACACTACTTGTTACATTATAATACATTAAAAATGTAATTCAGAGTTGTTTTTAAAAAAAAAATGCTAGAAGTGTTTTCTCATAGTACAGAACTAATTTATTTAAAAAAAATACATGTAGGATATTGCTTGGTCTGAAGCTTTAAAAACACAATATTTTATTACTAATAAGCTAAATGTAACAATATAGTGTTTAAAAATTAAAAAAAAAAATATATGGGATACTGTAGAAGAGTAGATATTACAACTATAGTAGACATGTTCGTATGTAGAGGTAAACTGCATAAACAAGACAGGAATGTTTTGGCAATTAAGTCAGGCTTTAGGGCTAACATGCTAAAGTACATATTCCTGTAATTAGAATTTTCTATAATGTATATACATGGTTATATACATCCTCAAAATAGTCTTGAGCTATCTGGTAGAGTTATACTTTGTAACAGAAATCATAATCCTGTAGAAAGGACATGCAGTAGTGTATCTATGAAGTGTCTATTTTACTTTAGTTTGAGCCAGCATATTAAATCCGCTATTCTGAGAAAACAGGGGTGTTCACCAAGAGCAAAGACAAAAGGAAAATCGTGAACAGCTACTATAGATTTAGGAGCTATTTTGATTATGTAATTGTCATAATCTAATCAAATTAGTCTATTCAATATTGCTCCCAGATACATTTCTGTGTTTAATCCTTTGGGGATTAATGTTTTCAGAGTATGCATCTAGTTTCTTGCTGAGATATTTGGACAATTTTATCTCCCCTCCAATTTAGTTTTAACTTTTTGATACCCGTGCATATTAGGCTGGGGCCATGGTGCATTCGCCCGCGCGGAGGCTGTGAGGGAAGCGGGTGCTTTCCCTGGCCATGGTGGACGGGCCGTGGGAGGCACGTTCCTAGGGGCGTCAAGGAGCTGGTTTGCCCTCATTGGGCGAACCGCTCACGTGACCGGCCTGTCATGCCAAGACATCGGTTTCAACTGATTTCTTGCGCAACGCGCATCCCCTCCTGCCTACGCATGCGCCAGCACGCTTCATGGACGCGATCACTTAAGGCAGTCTGATCGCACGGTCTGCGGCACCATGGCCCCAGCCTTAGTCTTGTTGGATCATCTTGTGAATGTTGTTCTTTGAAGTGTTTGTAGGGTGTGGTGTTGAAACCCTTTTTGGATATTTGTTGTGTCCTGCCGGTCTTATTTAAAGTTTTCTGGTTGTCCAACCAATATATTGTTTATCACAAGGACATTGTGTGTCACCCAGATACACCCAAATACACCCATATACACATACGCATGCGCACACCCAAATAACCATATACACATATACATACGCACACACACACCCGTATACGCATACACACACCCGTATACGCATACACACCCGTATACGCATATGCATACACACCCGTATACGCATATGCATACACACCCATATACGCATATGCATACACACCCATATACGCATATGCATACACACACATTTTTTTAAATCTTGCCCAGGCCATGGGGAAGAGAGGCCCGCTTAACTGGTAAATTAATATTGAGCTGGTGGCTGATGAAGACGCACAGAAATAATACTTATTCATAGAATCTTGCTGGCCCTAGCCTATAAGCAAGCAGAGGCTCAACAAATGGGAAGGAGAAATGGGTGGCATATGACCTTTACCAACTCTCCCCCCCCCCCCCCCCTTATCCTACGGCAGAGACACCACACACTTTTTTGTTTTGGCAAAATAAGGTCACAACTTTATTGAAACTTACACCAGTAAAATCAGCCTGCTCAATATCTCAAATCGCTCCAATAACTCTATCTTCAGGCTAGGATTCACAAGAGGTAACCTTCAGGTTAGTCTCTTCCTCCACCCCTCATTCCAACACCACTTTTCACTTAAATGTAAGTGGCTGCAAAATGGTGGCATTCTCCCGAGCCGGCCTTGTTAACAAGCGTTGCTGCGACGATTGAGAACCTGAAACAATTATAGCCTGAAAATGGATAACTTGTAAAAGGTGTCCTGTAACCACACACTGTCCCACTACTATCCCATTCATTCATTTTTTTTTTTTTTTTTGCGTCCATATCTCAAACTTCGGATTGTCTTTATTATGGGGTTGGGTGTGTGGGAAATACACTAGTTTTTTGGCAAGTCTTCTCCTAGTCTCTCTCGCTTATCCCTCGTTCTTTCCTGCCCCTTCTCCCTGCTGTACCAGTGGCACCACTGAGGGAGCTGGGCTATGTCTGTGTGCTTTGACAGAGGCCCATACACCCATTTTGTTTAGATCCCAATTGCTATTCTTCTTTCCTGATCGGAGGCCTAATATGCTTGTTGCTTATGTTTTGTACTCGGTTCATTTGACTGGCCTTACTATCTGTTTACCTCCGAAGTGGGGTGGAGGGGACTAATGCCCTTATATGGATGACATCCAATGCAGTCCTCTGCCCCCACTTTTTAGTCTCTTACAGAAGTCTTTTCGTGCTTTTCGCTCTCTCCAGAAGATGGTGCTAGTGGTGCATTGTATACCTGAATGATGTACTGCTTTTCTCTCTCATAACCCTTGTTCAGTAATTGTGTTTCTGCTTAACCACAAATGGGTTTGTTAATTAACCTTCGTAGTGCTGGAGGAGCCTGCAGCCTGTGTCATTATACAGCCCTGAAGCAGTTCGGGAACTTTTCCGTTAAACACTATACCTGTACATGAATATGTAATGTCAATTTGAAAAGCCTTTGCCCCCATATTGCACAGCATCTCAGGTCTGATAAAATGATACCCCTTTACTGCACTGCTGGCGATGAAGCCCCGACTGCGCACCCAGTATTAAAGCGGCAATCTGCTTTCCTTAATTTTTACATTTAATAGGTCTGAAGCAGGGGGTTTCCGGAACTGAACCGCATTCATTTTATCTCCGGGGAGCTCCTGCTCCTCAAGATACTTGCCTCCATAAGTGGTCCCGGTAGCAGCTCCTGCAGGTTTAAATGTCCTAATGGCCCAATAGGAAGCAAGGGATGACATCACGGCCGCAATTTCGCTAGCCGCACACAGTCCAGCACCCCCTACTGATGTATGTATTTCAGGAAGCAGGGGTCTCCAGAGTTGAAATTAACGAGGTTCAGCTCCGTAGACCCCCTGCTTCAAACCTATAACTCAAAAGAAATGTAAAAAAAAAAAAAAGCCGGATTGCTGCTTTAATACTGGGGAAACAGTTGGGATTTCCTCGACATTTTTTTTTATTTTTCTCTTCTAATTTAAAATACTGATTTTTGAAAGCCATAGTTTCCTCTTCTGCAAATTCTCTCTCCCCCCCCCCCCCCCCACCCCGCTGCCTCATGTGTCCTTATTGTTGGCAGTGGTCAATTTGTATTCCCAGGGCTCCAGCAAATTGACACTAAATTATCATGATCTAATCATAACAGCTTCACTCTTATGTCCTGTATAGAATCTCCGAATGAAAATGGTATACTGTATGCTGTTCAAAGGAAACTTCATGGTTCTGTAGCTTTATAATCTATGATGTTAATATTGTTACCAAACTTAAAAAAGGGGTTATCTAGTTTTTGCATAACTGGATTTATTCATCTATAATGGGAAAAAACTAATGAGGAGCACAATTTAAGTTCCAATCAGAATCGTAGATTGGGTGTGTAAGGAAGGGCATGCTTGTTATGTAGTGGTGAGATACTCCAACTTAATTTTAACAAGTATTCTTGTTTATCAACAGGTCATACGGTCATCTACATGCCGCTTACAAATTCCCAAAGCCTGTTGCAGTGTCACTCAAATAGTGTGGGATTTAGTTCCTTCTTTAATACAGGCATTGACAAAAGCTTGCTGCTACAATTAAGGGACTGATTGTGTGACCGAAGCGCGTTTGACTTCAGTGTGTGGGTTCGCCTGATCGCAGTGCGATCGGCTGCCTCGGAGTATGTAAAATCAGCCTCTTTGTCTCAAACACCTTCAATAAACTTACGGTACAGAGAAGTAGCCGCTCAAAAGTATTTATTTCAGGTTCATACAATCTGTTTCTAGCCGAATGTTTTTGGTTGCACACATATAAGGTCGAATTAAATATTGGACAGAAGCAGGAAAATAACACTAATTCAGGAACTTGAAATTGAGTGCAGTTTGTGTTAAAGTTGGTCTTATTGATTTAACCGGCAGCAATGAGTTGGCATCCAAGACCTTTGTTTGTAGTTAAGAATGACTTTTGATTTTAAGGAAAGCCTGCAACCGGCTTCAGGCATCTACTTGCTCCATTTGGCCTTTTCTACCAGACCTACTTGCTCCTGGCTCAGTCTTGTGAAACTCGAACTGTTGAAACACATTGAGCATAGAGCAAACTTTGGGGAAACAGATGTGTGTATTGACTGAAGTGTTTGTTGTCTAGCAGCCTTGCTACGTTTAAGAAATACATTTGAAAAAAAAATTGTTTTCAGCACCCATGATCTGGTTGTTTCTAGTGCTCAGGAATATAAGGCTGGGTGAGCACTAAAGTTCTGTCTGTTTTATCCCAAAACAGTTCCAATTCGGAAGAAGCAGCGTCGTCGCCCCCAATGGGGAAGAGGCATAATCAGGAAAAAGAAGTCCAGCTATTACTTGAAGAAAGATGAAGAGGACGGCAAGTTTAGAGAGTACGAAAATCATGAAGAAGCCCTGGAGAATGGAGACTTGGAGGTCAGCACAGACTACCATGAGGAGAACGGAGAGGAGACAGGGGACCTTTCAGTGACCAATGATGAGTCATCTTGTGACCTCATGGACGGAGAGGCTGAGCATCAGAACGGCACCCCTGGGAAGGGAAGCAGCTTTTTGTCAACAGAGGAGGATAGTTCAAATGAATCGCTGCTGATAAATACCAAAGTGGCACCGAAAAAAGGAGTGCTGGCCACAAAGGATCCGCCTCCTGCAACAGCCTGTTTAAATGGGGACGCTTCTATCGACAGCTTGGAGAGCGTAGAGATATCAGGATTTCATAATGGCAAAGGAAAAGTTGGTGCCCTTTTAGTCGTTGAGATAAAGCAGAGCTCCGATTTAGAGGGACACCGCACTGAGGAACAAATCGCAGTCAATTGTCACAATGCAACAAGGTCGGATGGTGATGAAGTGCAGCAGCAGTTACATACAGAGGCGGCACAGGGCAGTGATCCTAGCAGGAAGCCAGGGCAAGTTGCAACGGAGGTTCCTCAGGAAGGTAAGGCTTATTTATGCGTTATTTATGTACACTAGTTTTCAACCCTTTTAGAAACTACAGTTCCATTTTAAACTGTATTGTGATTCTATTGTACCCCACATTGCTTGGCTAATGACTTATAATATATTTTAATATTGTTAATCAATTTTTTTTATCATATATAATTTAGAACATTACGGTATAACATTTAATACTCTGTATTAATACATTAGTAGCACAGCAATTCCTGGCCGCATACTTGATGAAAGAAATGTAGGTGTTATGAAAGCTTGTACACTAATTTTATTTAGGAATAATTGTAATGATGGTACCCGAAGAGGTGTCACAACCAACCATAAATCTAATGAAATACATTTAAAATGTAGCAAAACAAAATGTATGCAGTAAAATTTTCACAATTACTATCTTTGCGTGGGGACAACTGACAAGCCTCCCTTTTGGGGCCCCAAGTTATGGAAAATGGGAAAACCTAGGCAGGTATGTCATTAATGCCTCTGCCTCCCTCCTAAACTGAGCATCGCCAAGCTTTAGCCTTGTACAGATATAGTACATTTGTGTAAAAAATATCATATTTGCTTGTCCAACTTACGTTTTATGACTCAAACACATAATTTTTCTGATGTCATTTTGAACTTATGAGGATAAGGGGGGAGGGGAATGAAACAGATAATGAACTAAATGGAATAGAGGAGGATACAAGGTGGTATGGAGGTAGAACGGGGGCAAGTGCGAGTTTGACAAGCAGTGAGACACCCATAGTAAATACAGATAATACTAGAAAACTTCTAAAGACTAAACCAAGTGGGCGCAGAAAGGAAGGAGCAGATAAGATAATAGTACAGGCTGAAAAAAAACTGAAATGCATGCTTGCTAATGCAAGAAGCCTGACAGATAAAATGGGGGAGCTTGAATTAATAGCTGCAAGGGAGCAGTATGATATCATAGGCATTACTGAAACATGGTGGGATGAAACTCATGACTGGACAGTTAATTTAGAGGGTTATTCTCTTTTTCGGAAGGATTGAACAAATAGAAGGGGAGGTGGAGTATGTTTATATGTTAAACCGGATCTAAAACCTATTATAAGGGATGATGTTTATGAAGGGAATGATGAAAATGTAGAGACTTTGTGGATATAAATTAGCAGTGGAGGTATAAAGAAAGTATAAAGAAAATGTTTGTGGTAATATGCTATAAACCACCAAATATCTGTGAGATTGAGGAAGCTAAAATACTTTTGCAAATGGAGAAGGCATCAAAACTGGTCCATGTTTGTATAATGGGGGATTTTAATTATCCAGACACAGACTGGGGCAATGAGATTAGCATTACAACAAAAGGAAATAGGTTTTTGGGGGTGCTTAAAGAAAATTATATGACCCAAATTATTGAGGAACCAACCAGGAGAGGGGCAATACTGGATTTGGTCATATCAAACAATGTAGAAGTAATACCCAAATGTTCCAGGACTTGAATATTTGTTAACAGTGATCATAACATGGTCTCATTTGAAATAAATTATCAAAAAATATATTTCTTGGGTTCAACAAAGACCTTAAACTTTAGAAAGGCAGATTTTAATAAACTAAGGTCTAATCTACAAGTAATACACTGGGATGATGTTTTTGCAGGAAAAATGTAGAAGATAAATGGGCAGTCTTTAAAACATTGTTAGAAAAGCACACTTACCAGTGTATACCCTTGGGTAATAAGTATAAAAGAAATAAGTCAAAACCAATGTGGCTAAATAAACAGGTAGGGGAGGAAATGGACAAGAAGAGGAAGGCATTTAGATTCTTTAAGTCAGAAGGGACAGAGACATCGTATCAGAATTATAAGGAATGTAACAAAAATTGCAAATGGGCAATCAAATTTGCAAAAATGGATAATGAAAAAAGGATTGCAATAGAAACTAAGGTCAACCCTAAAAAGTTCTTTAAGTACCTTAATAACAAAAAAATGAGAAAAGAAAATATAGGACCATTTCAGTGTGAGATGGGCAGGCAGATTATTAGAGATGAGGAAAAAGCTGAGGTATTAAACAAATTCTTTGCCTCTGTGTTTACCAGGGAAGAATCAAGTTCAATAGTAGTGCCGCAGGAGGAAGCCACAACCTCCATATTAATGAACAATTGGTTAACCGAGGAAGAAGTTCATAAGCGACTTGAAAAAATTAAAGTAAATAAGGCACCTGGCCCCGATGGCATACATCCAAGAGTTCTCAACGAGTTAAGCTCAGTAATAGCCAAACCATTATATTTAATATTCAAGGACTCCATTTCCACAGGCTCAGTACCGCAAGATTGGCGTAAAGCAGATGTGGTGCCTATATTTAAAAAGGGAGCTAGATCACAACCGGGAAATTACAGACCTGTAAGCCTGACTTCAATAGTAGGGAAACTACTTGAAGGTTTAATACAGGATAATATTCAGGAATACTTAATGGAAAACAAAATTATTAGTAATAGTTAGCATGGATTTATGAAGGATAGATCTTGCCAAACTAACCTTATTTGTTTCTTTGAGGAGGTAAGTAGGAATTTAGACCAGGGTAATGCAGTTAATGTGGTCTACTTAGATTTTGCAATGGCTTTTGATATGGTTTCACACGAGGTTGGTGTACAAAATAAAGAAAATTGGACTCAGTTATAATATATGCACCTGGATTGAAAACTGGTTAAAGGACAGACAACAGGGGGTTGTCATAAATAAAACTTTTTCAGGTTGGGCTAAAGTCGTGAGTGGAGTACCTCAGGGATCGGAACTGGGACCCCTGCTTTTTAACATGTTTATTAATTATCTTGAGGTTGGGATCGAGAGCAAAGTCTCCATCTTCGCTGATGATACTAAATTGTGTAAGGTAATAGAATCAGAGCAGGATGTAATTTCTCTTCAGAAGGACTTGGAGAGACTGGAAACGTGGGCAGGTAAATGGCGGCAGATGAGGTTTAATACAGATAAATGTAAGGTTATGCATTTGGGATGCAAGAATAAAAAGGCGACTTACAAATTAAATGGAGATATATTGGGAGAATCCTTGATGGAGAAGGATTTAGGAGTGCTTGTAGACTGCAGGCTTAGCAATAATGCCCAATGTCATGCAGTAGCTGCAAAGGCAAACAAGAGCTTATCTTGCATCAAACGGGCAATGGATGGAAGGGAAGTAAACATAATTATGCCCCTTTACAAAGCATTAGTAAGACCACACCTTGAATATGGAGTACAATTTTGGGCACCAATCCTAAGAAAAGACATTATGGAACTAGAGAGAGTGCAGAGAAGAGCCACCAAATAAATAAAGGGGATGGACAAGCTAACTTATGAGGAGAGGCTAGCTAAATTAGATTTATTTACATTAGAAAAGAGGCGTCTGAGGCGCATGCGCGACGGGAGGGTAAATAGCAGCTTAAATTGTGAGCTCTGTTCCCCCCCCGGCGCATATAAGCAATTCAAAGCAGCAGAAAAGCGGCGGTTTCACATTTAAATACCTGCAGAGTACAGCTAAACACGCAGGAATGGCATCGACCAAAACCCCACGGAAGAAAACCCAAACAGTGTCCACATATTTTAGGAGTAAAGAGGCGGCCAGGGCCGAAATACCTGCATCTCCTACACAACCAGCAGCAGCAGACCCAGAGATAGATATCCCACCTGAAGAACCAGACGATATGTATATAATGCGTCGCAAGGACATGAAGGAGTTCTGCAGCGATATCCAAGAAAATCCTAAGAAAAGACATTATGGAACTAGAAAGAGTGCAGAGAAGAGCCACCAAATTAATAAAGGGGGTGGACATTCTAACTTATGAGGAGAGGCTAGCTAAATTAGATTTATTTACATTAGAAAAGAGGCATCTAAGAGGGGATATGATAACTATATACAAATATATTCAGGGACAATACAAGGAGCTTTCAAAAGAACTATTCATCCCACGGGCAGTACAAAGGACTCAGGGCCATCCCTTAAGGTTGGAGGAAAGGAAATTTCACCAGCAACAAAGGAAAGGGTTCTTTACAGTAAGGGCAGTTAAAATGTGGAATTCATTACCCATGGAGACTGTGATGGCAGATTACAATAGATTTGTTAAAAAAAAGGTTGGACATCTTTTTAGATGGGAAAGGTATACAGGGATATACCAAATAAGTATACATGGGAAGGATGTTGATCCAGGGATTAATCCGATTGCCAATTCTTGGAGTCAGGAAGGAATTTATTTTTCCCCTTAATGGGGTTTTTTGTTTGCCTTCCTCTGGATCAATAAGTAAGTATAGATATAGGATATAGTATCTGTTGTCTAAATTTATCATAGGTTGAATGGACCTATGTCTTTTTTCAACATCATCTACTATGTAACTATGTAACTAAAACTGGCAGGCACGCACGTTCTTCATTAAAATAAAAATTGTTATAAAAGCATGCATTATTTGTGCTGCTTGTGGGAACAGATGTCATGTCATGTGTGTAACCCTCCCTGCCCGACTCCTAGGGAGTTTTCATCGTTGTGGAAAGGTTGACTACTCAACATGGATTACCTTGACCCAGGGGCTGGATTAAAATGGTTGGGCGTTGAGGTAGCGAGGATGTATACCAATGGGCGCCAGGAATGTTTGTAGTACAACTGTTATTTAATCGTATCCCCTAGCACAGGTACTGTTCATACACACATTGACAATGTTGCACTGTGTTTTATATCAGACATACATGAATATGGTTCTTCCATCAGTGCCTACACTCGAATGGAGGTACATTGACTTGGTTGCTCTACGTAGATGTGGGACCTGGCCCTCCCTTTTGTTGCTTTAGGATCCTCATCAGTATTAATCCGATTACTCTAGGCCCCCTACGGGAATCCTGGGGTTTCTTTCCTACATGACCCAATGCCTTTGGCCTGTTTGGGAACTGCCATTTCCATAAAGACTGATGAGGAATATTAGTGCAAATCCGCAGTTAGAGCTGATTCGCCAACACCCTGGAGCCCTCTTTCCTGAGGCCCTCTGTGACGTGCCGTATTCATTTTCCTTAAATATTCAGGACTCCATTCCTTCTCTTGGGGATCCTAACTTATAGGTTACTGTCCCTATCTTCAACACAATAAACGGCGGCTTGGTCGGTGCTATTCCTTTATAAATATTACTTATCTACTCTCCCCGAGGCACCTCTCCTTTTGGCATCCTGGAACCTAACCTTCTCTTTCTCTAATATACTCTGTGATATCATGATCCCATGGCAACACAGGATTGGCCCGATACACCCCAACCTTCTAGTAAACCTATAGGAGGTTGGTTACACGTGCTTTTAAAAATGCCACTACTGATGCCAAAAGGAAGGGTGCATCATTTTCCATGGCATGGACAGGTGTCGCTTTAAACTCGGTTTAGGGAGTCAGAGAGCGTTTACCATTATGATGCATGGAGAAATTTTCAGCTGCTCTACCGCACTGAAACACATTTTGTTTTGAGCAAGTTTTTCCAAACAACTGACTTGAAGTTGAAAAACTATTATTGGCCACCAACCCTGTTAAGCTCTGTAAAGTTCACAATAGCAGGCAACCTGCAAGAATTCTACTACTTAGACACAACCCCTTGTTTATTTGGTCTTCATTAACTTGAGATCCCTATGGTGCTTAAGGGGTTAATGAGCTACACTTTTAACAAGAATACAAAATGCTGAGTCTGAAACTGTTATTTGAACTGCTCTGAATTTCAAAGGAATTTGCTTGAGGAGGGGTGTCCATGTGGATGGCCCACTCAAGGTGTCAATTGAATTAATCAAGGTCTACAGACAGGGTTGGGGGAGAACAGCTTCAAGGTATGTTGTAGAATGGGTGGGCTCATGAAGGTGCCCTATTGTATTTTTATATATATATTAAACCATTTAATAAGTAATGCTTTGGACTCTGAATGAACTTTGTGCACGCTGGAGAGAATAACTTGCTAAATTCGGGCACATGTTACTACAACTGATTTTGTATTAGAGTGCATAGTTCGACTTGTAATTAACAGGGACCTGAGGCCCTGGGGGATATTTTAGTCTAAGATCTTTTATCATATCTGCATAACCTCAGGTTGTGGCAGTGGACGGTTATGATGTGCAATTGAGTAGGGGTTAAGACTAACTCGCTGGTTCCTTGCAGAGGAGAAAGGGCGGTTGCTAGAGAAGCCTTGTGTATTAACCCTGGTTGCATATCTAAAGTCACGTGCTCACTTTTGTGCTGTTCGTGGCGGTGGTATATTGGGACGGCTTGAGGAGAGATACAACCCATTTTGAGGGACCCCTGAGTGGGTGAAGAGTGGGTGCGCTTGCGAGCGTCGGTATTAACCCTTGTCCCGTATGCAGGTGGCGTGCTAGCAGGGGTTCGTACGTGACGAGCAAGTTTTTCCAAACAACTGACTTGAAGTTGAAAAACAATTATTGGCCACCAACCCTGTTAAGCTCTGTAAAGTTCACAATAGCAGGCAACCTGCAAGAATTCTACTACTTAGACACAATCCCTTGTTTATTTGGTCTTCATTAACTTGAGATCATAAAGGCTACAGATAAGCTTTTTTGCAAAGGGCAGTACATCTAAACCTACTATAAAACTGTCTCTCATATGCTCACTTTTTTTTGAATCATAGAAATAGTATTTTTCTGCTCAAAATCTAAGCAAACTGATTATAAACCAATGTGCTGCAACAACAGGGACCTGACCTGCCACCAAAACAGCAAGTTTTCATTAAATGTATCTGAAAATCATATTTAACAATGTTGCTGCCAGATGAGGCCTGCAGCCCTTGCTGGTCCCTCTGTTAATGCAAGGGTTAATGAAATGTTTTAATTCTGGTGATCTTATTCTTTTCTCCTGTAATGCAGGATTCTGCCATAAACTAACCAGACTTGTAGCTTAGCTACCACCAAATAAACCTTCATTAGATACATGCGCTATTAAGATGATTTGATGAATGAAAAGAAAAACCCATGCATTAGCCACTCTCCTGGAGTTACAGAAAATCATTTATTGAAACTAAAAATACATTTTGAAAGACTATATATTGTAAAGGAATTCGGGTATACTACAATTCCATTAGTAACAACAATAATTTTATAACTGAGCTCCTCATATTTTCCTCTAAACCTGGCCCAAAATCTCCTTTTTTCCATCACCATAAACTACCATCTATCCGGTCACCAAAGCACGTTACTTAGGAGTGACATTTGACTCTTCCCTTTCCTTCTCCATTCACGGCATGGCTAAAAACGTGTCGCTTCCGCCTCCATAATATTGTTAAAATCCGCTCTTTTCTCTGTCACGCTGCTGCTAAAACTCAATGCATGCTAACAGGCCTCCCTGCCTCATAACTTTCTCCTTTGTAATCTATCCACAATTCTGCTGCAGGAATAATTTCACTTTCTCCCAAAACAGTCTCTGCTCATCTCCTTCTTAAATCCATCTCCTGGCTTCGCATCAAGTTTCGGATCGCCCACAAAGTTCTCCTCCTTACCTTCAAGGCTCTCCATTCATCTGCTCCTTACTACATATCGGCTTTGCTATGCCCCTGCTCGTCTCCTGCGTTCTACCCACTACTGCCTCCTTTCGCAGCCTACTGCTCTCTCTTTCTCTCGCCATAAACCTTTAACCCCTCACTGCCTTAACTCCCTCACACTCTGATTACGCGAAGCACCATCTATCCCCACCTTTAAGACTAACCTTAAAACTCACCTCTTAGATGAAGCATTTCATTAGCTCATGGCTACTGTCACACACGCATAGTCACTCCTACCAATGACTGCCATCTACTGCACTTATTCCCTTACCTGCGGCCTCTGTAAATTTCCCATTATACCACTTAGATTGTAAGCTCTCCATGCAGAGATTTCCTTTCCTATTGTTATTTGTTTCACTTCTTGTTCTATAATTCCCTACTGTATTGTCTCTTGTAAAGTGCGAAGTACAGCTGTGGGCACAATAGAAATAAAGCTGTACATACATAATTACATTTGCCTAATATTACACTTTTAAATCTGATGGCTGTGAGATGTAATGGCCCAAATCTTAACGCCAAAGTATCGGGCAACTGCCGTGGCAGTTTAATACACATTACACCATGTTGATTCACCTAAACTATCGTACTGAGAGATTGAGCAGCTCTGAAAGATCTATGATCATTTTATATTCTCCCCATCTGCCCTTTTTCCATCAATATGTTCTCACTACAACTTTTCTGTTACTCCTGTTGGACCCATCTGCTTTTGTTCTGTTCCCACGAGAAGTATGCAGACGTTTCTGAAAGCTTGTCCTCCGTGTATGGTTCTTGTTACCCTAGGTACTTGATAAGGGGAGACACGTTCTGAACCAGGAGCAAATTGCAGCTGTTATCAATAGATTCTGATTTCTCTGCGTTATCGGGAAATAAAAATAGGTGTTGGCAGAGGCAATACCTGTATTCCAATACGTTAGGGAAAGCTTGTTATGGGGAGCAGTAATATTGGCCATTACTGTGACTGATTCCTACTTTTTATTTACTGAAAGTGCTGGAGACGGGCCATGGAATATCTCTTGGACTAGAGGTTTCTGGTGGTTAAAACGTGTGGGCCCTGCTGTGAAGGACCCCCATGTCCACAAAAGTAATTGTTGTTTTGTTTGTTTTAAACCAGATTTGATTGGAAATTGCTGCATTAACAACCTTCAAGATGGGGAAAGCTTGGTTGTTGTAATGAAAGGTTACGCCCAGAGTGTGCATGATTTAAATGTTGAGCAGCTGGTTAATTAAAACCACAACTACTTTTGGATCCTTGGTTAAACATCTTAAAGTATCAAGTATCAAGAGTCTGATGTCAAGCGCAGGATAATTTTCACTGTCATATGAAGAGAATGTCATGTTTATATATAGCCTATAAGGCTGCTGCCACTGAGCTTGCTCATGCTTGAGAGCGGTGACATCACCGCTTCTCCAAGCAGGAGCGCTCGGCTGTCCGTCACAAATTTGAGAGCGGGGGGCGGAGCAGGCTTGGTATTTAAGGGGAGGGTGTGTGTCATTGGCTGGGTCGGGGGTGTGTGTGTCTGTGTCTCTCTGTGTGTCTCTGTTTCCCTTCCCTCCATTCTCTCCCTTGCCCCCCGTCCCTCCCATTCTCTTCCTTCCCCTCGCCCCCCCTCCCTCCTACTCTCGTTCCCCCCTCCCTCCTTCTCTCGTTCCCCCCTCCCTCCATTTTCTCGTTTCCCCCCTCCCTCCATTCTCTCGTTTCCCCCCCTCCCTCCAGTCTCGTTTCCCCCCCTCCCTCCAGTCTCTCGTTTCCCCCCCCCCCTCCCTCCAGTCTCTTGTTCCCGACCCCTTACTCCATTCCCTCGTTCCCCACCCCTTACTCCATTCCCTCGTTCCCCACCCCTTACTCCATTCCCTCGTTCCCCCCCTCCATTCTCTTGTCTCCCCTCCTCCATTCTCTCGTTCCTCCTCCCTTCCCATCTCTCTTCCCCCCTCTCTCCCTACCTCTCTCCCTTCCCCTCCCCCCTTCCCTCCATTCTCTCTCCACTCATCCGATACAGTCTCTCCCCTTTCTGTATCTGCCTCTCTCTCCCCATTGGTTATTGAAGGGTCATGTGACCCTGCTCAGCGCTTGGAAGTCAAATTTCCATGTCTCTCCAGGCGCTGAGCTTTGAAGAGCGTACGTGCACGAGCGTGGCCGTACATATAGAGTTTCATTGAAGTGAAAGCGCCAAGCGCGCTCAGCGGTAGCATGGCTGCCTCCTAACGCGGTCCTAGGACATGCCAGGCAATACATAAGTGTATTTCTAATATACTGTATCATTGTCCTTACCACGCGCACACTCATTATACGTATATACAAGTGCTTTAAAGACTTTCGGTTTTGTATTGCATGCGTTCCTATAGTATATATCATATGAATGTTTTCTTTTCACCATATTGTAGGTGAATCAGGCAGTAGGACATTGCAGAAGGACCAGGTTTTGGAGGAACTGACCGACCCAGAGCCGCCCCTGATTGTTGACCATTACAGACTCAAGGTAGTTCCCATATTACTAAAGTAACCAAAGGGACTAACCTGAGATGTTTCAAAGTATAAGTGTATTCCAACACAGGTCAAACTCTTGTCCCTTATTTCCCATTGGAATTTAATGTACTCTATGGCGATCAGGGTTTTTATATTGTAGCCAGTTACTTTGTCATGTAAAATTGCATCCATGTACCTATGCATGTACCTATGCATGTACCTATGCACGTACCTATGCACGTACCTATGCATGGCTGAATCAAAATGTATATGGTACTTTCTGTGCATTTTTCACACATTGCATAATGTAAATGTTTATTACACGAAAACTAGTCGTTGAATGTCCGTGGCATAAACTGTACAACTTATTCTTCTTTCACTGACTAAGGTGTGAAGATGTGAAAAATACTGCATTGATTTCTGTGATTAATCAATGAATGAGCACTGCCTTGTAGAGAAACATGATTGTGGATTTAACAAATCAGCCTTTGTTTTACATAAGATATTCTCTGCAATACAAAATCCTAAAATTCATTAGAGCATTTGACAGCAGACCTGATCCACACGCGTCCTAATTCACTAAACGCAATGTTTCATCATTATAAAGTTCTTATTACTTACATCATACTGCATAAAAGCTGGCACCTCTTTAACTATTTTAACATGTCAGGCTTTTATGGGGTGTGATCAACGTAAAAAGAATGGTTAACAATGATTAAATGGTTTTTTTTTTTTTTTTTTTTTTTTTAGTGAATTAGGATGTTCCGTTCCTTTTGAGGGTTTTTATTTTTGGCCAACCGCTCAGCAGCATTCCTGTGCAAAAGTAATAACGGCTGCTGCCTCTGTCTGTAGGCGTGTTGTGTCTGCATAATAAATGATGCGCGTTTCCATCCAATCTGTCATGGCCATCCATAGCTTGTAGTGTAATGATCGTGTTGCCGAGTTTCGTGTTTGTTTTATTTTCAGCAAAGCACACCATTGTTCACTTGTTTATCTTTTTGTTTACTTAGAAACTTCTTGACACGTTGGTGAAAAAAAGCAACAATTTGGCTGTTGATCACCTGGAAAGGTGGTATTCCATTCTCAGTCAGTGTATCTACCTGCACAGAAAGAATAGTGACAAAACACAACTCGTGGAGGTGAGTGATTTTATTTTCTCTTTGTAGATGGCTTCAAGTAAACATGCATTATTAAATTGTATGATTACCCACCATCATATTTGCTTTTCATGTGTTTGCGTAAAGTAAATAAAATATGCCTCGCTTTTTGTATGTATGTGAATGTAAAACGACAACACCAGGCACAGAACTGTGTACATAATAATGATCATTAATAATAATGCTCCCTCGCAAACCCGCCAATCTTTTCTTTTCTTCTACAAAAGGGCGGCAGTTTTTTGTGTGTGTGAGAGATCATGATCTTTTTTGGAGCCTTATGTGCTACCATTACGCTGCCTTTTCCGGCGCGTGTTTGAATTTCCCTCGATCTGTGCCCCAATTGCACCTGCAAAGGGAAGTGGGGTGTAGACACGAGACCGCATTTGTAGAAGTGCAGGTGCATCGCCTAGCGGCATCGCCTAGCGGCATCGCCATCCACTCTGTACCAGCACAATTCCAATGGAAGTGATGTCAGTGCTGGCCGGAACCGAGTAAATAAGGGGCAGCTTTATCTGTGGCATTCTGGATACTTGCGTGGGTAAAGGAAAGGTATTCATGTGAGCTGCTGTTACTGATAGGATTGTTTTTACTATCTCTGGCGCTCCAGTGTACCCCAGTCAAGCTCAAGACAGCCACCTCCAAAACTAAACTCAACTGGTAATTAGAGGGGATTAAACGAATAAAATTATTATTCTTTAGTCATATTATTAGAAACTTCCTCAGCAGCCTACTACTTCAAAAACACTGCACAATACGTTGGGGTATCCTCCAGGAAGTTTAATCACCTCTAATTACCAGTTGTGCGTCTAGTAGACCTCCGCCTTCAGATGGAGGATTGGCACTGCCGCCGCCGCCTCCTCCCATATTATAAAGTCGACCAAGTATGTCCACTAATCTCCTGACAGGTGCAGCTGGGTCTCAAGTGATTTGGTTTCAAATAGAATCATCTGTAATTGCACCTTTTTAGATTGGAAATGGTACTTTGGTATCCAAGACATCTCGGAGCTTTCCACTGCATTGTCTTCCCAACTATATCACAACTTTGGGAAGCTTTAAATGAAACTTCTAAAAGCTCTCTGACTCGCCCCTTTTTGGTGACCCCGATTTTAGGATAGGTCTAGATAACGCCAACGTTAAAGCACGGTGCTCGAACATCAGAAGACCTTCCTTCAAATAAAAAAAATGAAATCTTTTGAAACATTCTTCTGAAATTGGTCTGTACATTATTTTCCTTTACTTTGTTATTGAACAAGATAGAAGGATCCACAGGGATGTCTCAGGTGGCAAAGCAATGTCTTCCTGGTGGGATTTCAAAACAAAAGAACAATTTGGGCTTAAATATACTAGGGACATGTTTACATTTGGAACCTGAGTCTGTATAACAAAGGAGTCATATGATTGCATCTTTTTGATCAAAATGATTCAAGCCTGCATGGATGTGATGCCTTTCTTTGCCTCCCTCATGTCACACAGACTCAGAGTCCTAGATTTAGCCGGCTTGTTGTTGGAGACAAAGTGGCGCGGCCGCAAATATCTCAGAATTTGTCAACTGAAATCGCGAGGAAAATGGCACAATCTGGCCTTTTTATATAGCAAGTTGGCGGTCCATGTTCCTACCTAGTAGGAAACCCCCAGGGTCCATGCCTGGCAGGCTGAATTTGCAAATAGTGGAGTTAAGTGGGAGAAGGGTACCTGATCTATTTATGTCCCAAATGCAACAGCAATGTTTTGAGGATGGTACCTCTTTAGGTCTTCAATGTTGCAGTAGCCAGAGGATATCCCTAAGCCTCACTGGTTCACAAAGGAGGGGCTCTTATTTTGACCCACCTTTTTGTCTCCTATTTTATAATGCCATGAAGTCAGATGCATAAGCTGGACAAATGCAGAAAATACCCGGGCGCTCTCTAGGATAATGAGGGGAATATTATCACCCTTTGGTTTGGAGTTTCCTCCTACGGCTCAACCCCACCAGGATCTATCCAGGATGCTTAATCTGAGCAGAAAAAACAAAGGTTGGGGAGCACAGTATAAACAATAAAACCTTATACACACAGGTAGAGGCTACTGTAATATGCTGGGTGTTCAAGGATAGCTGGACAGCCTTGTAATATTCACTAACGTTTGGTACGACCAAGCCCCCTGAATACGTCAGCCTTAACAATATTGACTGGTGATTCCGAGGCCTCTTGTGTTTCCGTATAAATGTAAATATTTTCTTTTGAATCTTGGTTAAATCTATAGTGGGTACTCCAATTGGGAAGGTGTGGAAGTAGTACAGCATCTTGGGCAGAATATTCATTTTAACGGCAGCTATTTGACCTATCCAAGACACTGGACTATTGCTGGAATGAAAAGATTACAGAGATTCTCTTGGAGGTGCAAGTAGTTCGCAGTATATTGTTTTTCGTATGTCGTGGTGATTTGTACGCCTAGGTATGTGATGGAATCTGTGCACCATTTGAAATTTAAAGTTTATCTTGTAGTTAATTGGGTTTGGAATATTTAATATCATAGCTTCAGTTTTTGAGCTGTTTATTTTATCATTTGAGAAAAGATCAAATGTGTCCACATCCTGGAAGACATTGGAAAGGGATGTAAATCTACAGATTCAGTGATCATATCAAATATGAGGGGACAGTGGGCATCCCTGTCTTGTTCCATTAGCGAAAGGGTTTGTGTAGAGGGCTTTAACTCCCGTCAAGAATTTAGTTCCAAAGCCAATTGTTCTCATAGGCACAGATACATTACCACCTTTATTCTATCAAATGCTTTCTGTGTCCAGGTTCAACACCACTGCTGACACCCCAGTTTTATTTGCTACCTGTATTAGATTAACATCGCCCACTTGATCAGGATGGATTTTCTCATTTAGAACAATTTTTCCTCTCTTTGTAGATCACCACAATGGGGGCCCTGGTTATAGATGCCAGGCATATAGATTCCTCCATGAGGAGACTGAATATTTTGGTAAAATGGGAAATGAACTAGCAACAAACTTATTGTAATAGCCATTGAATAAGCCACCCGGCCCATGAGATGCATTTGCTTTTATGGCTTTAATTGCTTGCTTTACTTAATTCTGGGGGATCAGAAGATCCAGTGCTACCTTGGATTCTGAGGAGAGCTGCTTAAAGATGCTAATCACGCTAGTGATTAAACGTTTTTGTTTTTTTAACATAGTATTTAAAGGTTGGGGTCTTTGAAGCTGAACCCCATTAATTTCAGCTTTGGGAATCCCTTGCTTCCGCAGATACTTGCCTCTGTGAGGAATGCCCGAAGCTGCTCGGCTAGCAGGATTCACGTAATGGCGTTTCAAAGCCTCCGCGCCCTGCAGGCCAATATGAAGTTGGCTCACGGTTGGCTTTCTATTGGCCCATGGGACGCTGAAGCTTTAAACTTTGCCAAGATACCGGCACCCCCTTTTGGAGGTATTTCGCGAAGCAACGGTTCCCCTGAGCTGAAATTAATTGGGCTCAGGAGGCGGCCTGCTTGAAAGCGATGTTAAAAAAAAATAATTTTAAACGCCTATTTCTCCTCTAAACCTGCTCCCTTATATATAATCATATATGGTGACACCTGGTTGGCTTTTGGTAATGTCCTGTGGTTTCAGGTTATATAAAGAAAAATAGTAGTCTTCTTAACTCCTTACTTTGGGTTTGTCACCAGAACATTATTTTTGTTTGATTGCTTTTATATTCTGAAACTTTTTGTGATTGAATTTGGCTGCCAATAGTAAGTCTGCTCTGTTTTGGAGTAGTAACGTTACTTAAGTCATCTAAATACTCTTCCGGTCTTGTCTCGAAGCTGTAAGGCAAGTTCCCCTCTATTGTGCCTTATTTTTTATTGGCTCCCTGATAAGGACAGGTTGGGAGTAAAGGAAACACATAACAGACAAACATTCCCTCAATGAGGCCCTACAAATAATTTGTGCTTTAATTCCACAAACAAAAGCAGTCAATGTTTACCTTAAGCTGTTACATTTGTTTGAGAGGCCATTAAATTGTGTAAAAAAAAAAAAAATCACAAATGTTTTTTAGATGAGTAATTGCACCTTCAGCTTGAAAGAGAGATTCCTGCAATCACAGCGTTAACGTGTTTTTTTTTTTATATGGGTATCATTTAGCCAACATCTTCAGAGTTAAAAAGCTTCAATGCAATGCTGTCTACCCGTATACCGAATTTACTCGATCTTGAGTTAAAATGTGTGTGGTCATATAAAGTGGTTTGAAAATTACTGGTTTAGGAGTGTTTGTACCCAACCCTTTTTTTCTCTTTTTTTCCTCCTGGTTTCATTGCACCTTACAACAAATGCCACTGCTTTTCTTAGAGGTTTGATAGCAGCACAAATGTAGCGATTAGGACTACGCAGCAGGAAAATACTATTTTACATTAATACTTTTTCAAACTAAGTTCTAGGATTCCACAGTGATATGTGGCCAGGAAGATAATGGGACGGCAAGGTGGTAAAAAGGTGTCCCTTTAGTTGGACTATTGTTTTAGTAGCACCTTTTCAACTATTAAACGTTTTGTGGATTTCTTTTTCCTTGCAGGAGATGGAAAGAACCGTTCACATGTTTGAAACATTCCTGTGAAGACTGCTGGAGCAGCAGGTTTATCCCCTGGCTGCTCGTGGGAGAGCTGTCCTCTGAGCCATCAGATTTTTATTTCCAGTAGCACCAAGTCGGCTGCTGAGCTTCGTTCTCCAGCGTTCGTCCTCTCTCCCTCTACTTTTCGATGAGATTGGTGCTATCGTCTCAGGTATCTGATGCCAACCAGCCTACTAGAACCAAACAGACCTCCACGTCACGGTGGAAGAAAACACAACATCACATCTTGAAGATTCTCGGTGCTAATGTTGGGGCGGGGGTAGGAAAGCCCCCATTTCTACTTGCATTCTAGTGTCAGACACTTAAACCGTTAAGCACCAACATCCCCTTCCTGTATCAGAAGGGGTGTAAATTTACGAGCTGGGACTGCGCAAAACTGGATCACACACACACAATGTTAACCAGGAGCTTGAATTTGTAACTTTTCCTCCATGTTCTCTATCCATCTTTTCCCACTCATCCTGTTTCAGTTGTGTTGTGAAATGCTGTCTAAGAAGCAGAATGAAGAGCAGTCAGTGGCAGCTGATTTAAAAATCCATTTTCAGACTGAACTCTGCTCACCGGGGCTGCCCTTTTCGTGCCTTTTTTCTTTTCCTTTTTTTTTTTTTTTTAAACTAAATTAGGATATTCAATGGTTTGGATTTTGTTGCTGGGTCAGGGGGGAAAAAAGCTGCCCTCTGCCTGATATTATGCTCAAATTCATGGTGTTGATTGGGCTCCTTCACTGAAATCCATTGTTGGCATTTCTGTTGGGTCTTCATCTCCACATCGGCAGAATGATGGAGTGTCCTCCGTTTTCTGCAGCATAAGCTCTTTGTAAGAATGCTGCACAGGGGGAGCTGCCCTGCAAGTGCAAACCATGTTAGTATTTCAACTGGTGCTGAATAGCCGTTGGTAGTGAAAGGGTCCTCGTTGAATCTCTCCTATACTTTTTCAGGGTTACATTTGTCTCTTTACCAGAATCACAAGCAAGATTACATTTTTTTAAACAAATCCTAATATACAACTGTATATTTCTATGTTAAAAAAAAAAAAGCATTAAACATTCTATACAAGCTAAAAGGGGTCACCGTGTAATGACGACTTACAAGACTCGGACACAACCATACGTTATGGAATTTGAGAGCTACGTGTGATTTTTGGAGCCACTAATTTAGCCCCTTTGTTTGATCCTTTCTAGCACTGAAGGCGTTAACACGTAATGTTTTTGTTTCTGATAGGTTGGTGGTAAGGATGAGCGTTAGGCCTCTTCATTATTTTCCACAGCGCCATACGCCCTTTTAACAGAAAAGGAGTTAAAGGTTACACGAGTCACTTTATGCAGGAGTCCAATGGCACATTGAGCGTTGTCGCGTACAGTGGGCTTTTGCAGAAGATCTAAGAAGACCAAAACTAAGCCCTGGTCCCATGTATGTACCAGTTTCCCCCACTGTTGAAACAGAAAAAGGAGCCTACTTTCTTGGATGAAACAGGCACTTTACGTATTGGTGCTTGCAGCTTTTTTTACATACTGTACAAGTTAAACATCTACACCCCATTTTCATCCTTGTGATGTTGCTGCTTTTTGGTCTTACCAGAAGCATATTTCTTAAACGTAACTTTCTTTCCCACTCCTTAACTTTTTTCATTGCTTTTTTTTGTAAGTGGACAGACCAGTATTGAACTAGTGAGAACAAGTTACCATAGGTTTTTTTTTTTTTTTTTGTATTAAAGTTACAGACAGTATTTAGTGCGTCTCTTCATAATTACCATCTCGGTTGGTTGGTCCTCGATATGCAGCACGCTGCAGAAGATGAGCTGTTCATGTTACATAGTTGCTACACTAATATACATTTTTTTTTTTTTACATTTATATAGAATGTTTAATTTTTTTTTTATTATTTTTTTTTTCAAAATAAACTAACTTAACTGTGTAATAGTCCCAAGCCCCCAGTGGTCTTTTTCCTTAGAAAAAAATATTACCTAACTCATTCAGTGCAGTGCATTGCAATTATTTGCCGGCAATTGAGCACTGACGGGGTTAGAGTATCTCCAGCACACAGATGCGTGCCTAGTCTGCCATATTTATACAGTTCTGTTGCCTTGCCAACCTCCATTATAAGCAGCGGGAGGAGATTTTGTGCACAGCAGCTGCTTCTCAATGGGTGTTGGGGACAAGGTAAGGTGCCCAGGGTATTACCCAGCACCTTTTAATGTTCTTGTACGCTCTCTATTTAATTCATGTAGAGCAGTTCTTTACTGTTGGAAGGGCGTAGTCCTGACCTGTGGCGTGTTTATTTTGAGTGGACATATGAATTGCATCCATAAATCTTTAGCATCCGTTCAATGAGTTAAACAGCATAGCAAGGGTGGCCAACTCCAGTCCTCAAGGGCCACCAACAGGTCAGTGTTTCAATCCTGAAAACCTGCCTTGTTGGTGGCTCTTGAGGACTGGAGTTGGCCACCCCTGCAGTACAGCTACTGTTTTTTCCAGCACGGAAGGGACTGTGTGTTATCAGCACCTAATGCTTCTGCCTCGAGTCTCTGGAAACTGTATGGCTGCGTTTAATGGGTGGGAAACAGTTTTTGTAGAAGCAAAGGCTCTTTAGTAATGAAACATAACAAATGAAATAGGCATCGGGTTTTAATTTTGTTTTCTGTTCCGTTCTAGCAGGACAGGTCTGGCTGGTTTTATGGCTAACCAATGAATTTGACCACTTTTTGTATTCTATAGAGATTATTGGGTTTTGCAGAGTAAAAGGAAAACAAAACTGGAGGCAACTTTTATGCTGCGTTTTGTTTATTCCACTTTCATATGGTCCGAAAAATACTTTTAATTTAGCAGCAGTAAAACTTGCGATTACTGTAGGTACAACCTTTCTAAGGTCACTCACTTTGTATGGATACGTTTTTCAAGATGGGTTTTCCTTTTGTTATTGTTAGTTATTCCTAACCTCAATGTTTCACAGAGGTCAGCTTTGTTAATTAATAAAGAAAAGAAGAAAAAAAAATTGTACGTTTTTAAGGGAGTTCTGGTTAACAAATATGGTTAACATTGAGCTGCTGCTGCTTCTATCATTTGGTCGGGAGTCTCCTGGACATTGATCCATGCTATTGAGGCCCAATAGGCGATACCTGCCATTAGTCAATGGCAAATATCACTGATCGTGCGGGTCGTACGTTGATGATTCTCGGCCATTGAATCTGTACTGGGAAAAAGAAAGAGTTGCAGGTTCCAGCAGATGTCAGTATATAATGTGAGCACAACTGAACCATGTGGGGCAGATCTTCTTAAACACAACTGTTTCTTTTCCTTTTTATACTCCCCATCTCTTCCTCTTCTCTCATCTGTGTTGACAGAGGGGACATCAACGCATAGCATACTGCAGCTGTGTGTCACAAGCCTTTCTGTCAGCAAATGGCTTAACACGGGGGTGCTCAACTCCAGTCTTCAAGACCCCACCCAACAGGTTAGGTTTTGAGGGTGTTCCTGCATCAGCATCGGTGGCTCAATCATAGACTGAGTGCCGAAGCTAGGACTGATTGAGCCACCTGTGCTGAAGCAGGGATATCCTGAAAGCCTGACCTGCTGGAGGGGTATTGAAGACTGGAGTTGAGAACCCCATGCTTAATGAAACCTGTTTTTTTGTTGTTCTTTAAACCAGTGCAGCATTACTATGTCTGTATTTAGCATACCGTTACCTTTATAAGCATTGGCAAATGAAGTTTATGAATTGTATATAAACTGGCGTCCCTGTTCCTCACCCCTGCGTTTGCTGATACGTGCTTTGCATGCCCTCTTGCAAAACCTGACTTCTGGAGGTGCATGCGGTGTAATGCAGTATGCTGCAGATCTCTTTCCAAAGTGTTCAACAAGTTGAAGGAGAAACACCTTAAAAATGAATAAATAAAACATTTTTATTTTTTACATGCATCAAAAGTTAGCTGCTGAAATGATTTCCTGGGGTGCACGTTTGTCTTAAAACATCCTGAAAATCATTTGCCCAAAAGTGAACCGTGATTAGCTCTGGCTTATTTTCCTTCTGTAAGCCCAGAGTCAAATAGCCAAGGCTGCTTTCTGATAGAAATCTTCCAACAGACAAAAATGAGAAATCACTTGTCCGTTTCTCACAGGCAATGTGGTCAGTTAGCTCTAGGTTTTGATGTTCATAAAAGTGTGGATATGGGTTATTTGGCAAATTCTGCACTTCCCCACTCCCCTGTTGTCAAAGCACAGTGCAGCTGGGTAGTTGTCACCAAGGCTGTTGAATCACCAACATCATTACTCTGCACCCTGGAATATGGTTTACAATGTATGTAACCAGCTGCGCCTATGGACAGTCTAATTGCAAGGGGGAAAAAACCACAACAAAAAGTACAACTTGGAACAGGTAGGCAGGTGTCTTTTACTATAGGATGTTTCTGATCTCGAGTAAAGGGTTTTAAGTGGCTTAAATTCTGTCGTGCAGGCATATTGCCAGACACTATAACTTTCATGTCAATGGAGATACAGGCGCTTCTAAACTCTTTAGTTGCTCTGCTGATACAGTAGTTGTGTTTAACTCTTATTCTGTACATTAGTTGCCTGCATTGCATTCGGACTGAAAGGGTACACATAAGGCATCCTGCTTTTTGAAACCCTACTTAAATGGAAAAGTTATTTTAGCAATTGCGTCTTGTATATCGATTTCAGTCACTTATTGTTTTTAGCTAAACCACATTAGTAAGCCAGTTGGAATCATAAGGATGTAGCTGCAGCTGTTTTCAATGGTATCAGACTTTCCGACGCTCATTCCCGAAGTAACGTGAGGAATTAGGAACTGTAACCATAGGAGGTTCAACCTTCCAAATATCATGCTATTGGGGTTAAAGTACAAAGCAGCGGGAACAGGAAACATGCAGTGTTGGTGTCCTTACCTAAATTACCCCTTCAGTGCCTGAGGGGCCAGTTAATGCATTATACTGGCAAAAATAGATCATTTGTAGAGTTTTATTCCCTTCAACAATTTTAAGTTTGAGGGCCACCTGCTCAACTGCTGTAAAACAAGTAGACCATGTTGGAAGTCAATGAGAGACGTGCTCTGAAATGTTCCTTCTCTTGCCATCGACTTATATAGAATTCTCTCCTAAGTGTCCCAAGTTATTCACAGTGCTGATTTTAAAACTGGTTTGTCCCCTTTTAAAGGTTAATTACCACCCGTGACTACCCTTATTTGATGTCTGTTAATATGATTTGATTTTCTAAAATGCCAATGTGTTTATAGGTTTACTGTGTGTTAACTTTCTGTCTGTATGTCTCTTCCCATTTCTTTTTAACTATATTAGCAGTGGCTGTTTCTTCTCTTGGTATCTTGAACGCTTGGCTCAGGAGCTTAACACCCTTCTCTTGTGATCACCACATAAGCTTGAACTTGTTGGTATTGTTCCTACACCTTTTTTGTATTTTGTACATTTTGTTTGTTTAGGGAGCGGGGGGAGTCCGAATTTTTTAATTCATGTGCGTCTACATTCTGAAATAAGTAGATTTCTTCATTAACTATGGCATATTTTTGGACTCAGTAGTTTTATTCAAATTGTGTTTAAAATGGCTGTTTTTGCATTTTTAACTTCATTTTCCATTAGATTTGAAGTAAGTTATTTAAAATTTTTGGACTTCTGGAATTTTGAAAATGTTACTGTAATTTGTAATATAACTGCTGTGACATACTTGAATAAAGACAATATGGGAAAAAATGTGTGAACGGATGCATTTTTAAAAAAAAACTATTTTTAAACCAGTGCAATGTGTTAAATTTGTGCAAATTGATTACAATGTCCACGAGCTGCTGATTCAACTTCTACTGTCTTCAAAAGGTGTGAAGGAAAGTGTAAGAACATTTTTGTACTTTCAGATATCTGACTTCAACATACACACGTGTGCGCAGTGTCTATACAGATGTTGCTTGCATTATTGCAAGCGTCAACACTGGCGCATTATTTAAACACACACACTTTTTATATAGGAGTGACTCACTTATTGAAAAGTGGTCTCGTTCATCTTAAACTGTAAAGTGCGTTTCACTCTAGTTGGAACTTTTAAAAATATATTTTATATTTCATAATCCCTGCAACTTGTTCATACTATATGGGTATTATGAATCTAAGACTAAGTGTATATAAGGCAACCAACAGAAAATACCATAACTTTTGATTTAACTTGCTTTGCAGGTCCTACAATGGAATCAATGTATTGCTACCAAGCAGTTAATATGCAGAAAGTGTTTCCACGTACAGTATCTCTGTACTGTATATGCAATGGATCTTTGTCAGCAATTTGAGCATTTTCTGTCACACAATCGGAGTTCTTAGCACGCATTCTAAGACACAGATGCTTTGATACAAGCTTCAAATAAATCATTAAAATAGGTGATAATAACTGACTGGTTTACATGTGTAGGCTGGCATCTTACAGTACACTATATACACTGCCAATTCTAAACAACTTCCTCCAGAGAGAAAAGCAGGACAATTATTTGAGTGAGACACACAAAAAAAAAACCCCATTAAAATACTCGGCACACCAATTTTTTATTTAACCTTAGTATTCATATTACATTATTTATATAATTAAGTAGCCACACAATTTTATTATATGCATCCATATAGTTTATTTGAATGTCTATCCTGCTATGTTGAATGGCACCATTTTTATTTTGTTTGCGGGTTTAAGCCAACAGACTTAAACTGGAGATATTAAATTACTGTAAGGGGGACATATTAAATGTTGCTCCATAACTTGTCAACCACTATACTAATACATTGCCAAATGTGTATCACAAAAAAAAGTCTGACTAAAGTCTCAATATCTTAAGTGCGCTTAAAACTCGAAGTGCCAGTATTAATTAAATTTAAGTGACATGCTAGGAGTGGTGTGAATATATTGGACTATTATATGAAATATATAAAATGTGAAAAAATGATTGAGGAATTCAAGTAGTGCGTTACCCTTTCAATGTGAATAATCATTAACTAATAATAAACATCAATCAGATATAGACCCTCCGATGAGAAGACTAATATCTTTTATTCTCACGGCAGCCAGATGTGCCATTGCGGCACAATTTCTTGGAAGAAATTGCTAACACCCGCCCACCCTCCAAACATGCAGTTGAAAGGAGAATTAGCGAGGTTATGGAAATGGAAAAAATTACGGCATTTTTAAATCAGTCCACTGATAGTTTCTGCAGGACCTAGGACCCATGGATAACTATGAGGTCCGAACGGGCTTGAGACATGGTACTGGGAGGGACCCCCCCTCTTTTCCTGCCCCCCTGTCCTCTTCCCTTTTTCTGTCTACCCACTTTTTCATCCTTCTCAACCTTTTAGGACCAAGACCCACCACTACACCACGTTGAGTCCCACTGACTAGGAGAAACCAGGTCATGGTTATAGATGGGTGGATACAACTCAAATTGTTGCTTTTATGAACTAATAAAGGAAATGCTCCAGATACTTGCTATAGCCATTTTACCTGTATAGGTTCCAGTGAACTATTGTATTTGAAGCATATATTCTGTAATCTGTACTCAAGCTGATGTTGCATTGTCCTTTCCTGCCTAAACTGAATAAAAAATTTAAGTACAAAAAAAAATAAATAATAATAATTAACATCAAACACATATAAATCAATTAAAGTAACCACTGATATTCAATTAATCTAAAGTGTCCAACAATAAGTCAAAAATAGTGTCAAAAGGTGACTGCTGCTTCTAAGGCTCAGTTCAACCTCCATGATAATGGAACAATGTAGAAAGCAGGAAAAGTGCCGACACCGTCGTATACAGATGTCCAACTGTTCCTGGTGCTGCAATCGCTCAGATTGTTACACAGGAGGAACGCTGTGTTAGGTCCATTTGAAATGAATGGACCACCTGCAGCACCGTCTGGGGTTTTTATTTCCTGCAGTGCCGTAAACAGACCGGCCACATCTGTAGTAATTTATAAAAACACTGTTTTAGGAATCATTTATTTTTGTTCTATCCCAGGCTCACTGTGGCTTAGGGAGTAGAAACATTTCAACTTCTCTACTTTTCCAGCACACGGTCCTTCTTGAGTTTCTGAAAACTTTATTGGAGGGGGTGAACAGAAAACAAAAGGGGACTTGGGGGTAGCAGAATAAAGGGTCAAAAGAAAAAGCAGTCTCGGGAGAGCAGTGAGGGAAGAACCACTCACAATGGCTGCTGGCTTGAAAAGGAAGGATGCTTACCCAGGCAAGCAGGAAATGGGGCCGGTTGAAACCAAGTGTGAGGGGTTCCCTGGATTATGCCAAGTCAGAGGGGCCAAAAGAAGGGGTTGCTAGGCAAAAAGCTGAGAAGCCAACTGTTACACAGTAACAAATTAATACTAAACTAACTGCAGCCATAGGGCAAAGGAAAAACCCATATAGGGGACAGAACACCCCCCGTCTGGTATCAATAGATACCAATATTATAATATGTGGAACATATAATAAATATACAATAAAACAACATTTTTAAAGTCCATGTCAACATTAATTCCATGTTACTGGCTGGTACCACTGGGGCTCCAAAGAGGGTTTGGATGGCTGGGGTGCCAAGGTGAATGCACCAATTAAGGATGACTTGGTGCTCCTTAATGTCTCTTTAGGAGCCATAGGAAAGGTGGTACCCACAAATAGTAATAGGGACACCCAGAAGGTGGTATCCCAAGTCTTTACAGTCCTGGTCCTCCATAGATCAAAGGCTTCAATATTTTGATTTCCTGGAGCTCAGATGAGATACCAGAAGGATGTGTGTAATTGTTCCAATAAAAGTTTTGGGCATCCACCCAAACAGGCAATATCTCTGTCCTTTTACACACCACTATCAGTTCATTTCTTGTACTGATCATTATAGCAATTTCATTTTTATCAGAACTACATTTAATCTATGTGGTTGTTTAGTTTGTGTCTATGCACTAGTGTAATTTATGTGCAGTTTTCATGTTTATATGGTCTTCATAGGTTAATATAAAGTTGAATTTACTTGTTACTGCGCCTCCACTTAATTTCTTTTCTTTTCCCTTGAGGTTTATCTATAAGAGGAGTGGTAACCTCTAGTGTGGGCAGGCAGTAGTATACACCTACAAGGATTCTCTTTCACCAATTTTTGGAGGATTTTCCATATATTCATCTTTCAATTGGACTATATATTGGACGTTTCAATAGAATCATGCATGACACATGAGGTAAACTAGTGCTGAGCCGTTTTTAGGGATTGTATCAAGTATCAGTGGTTATTTATTTGTTTTTTTATATTTATCATTTTGCACATTAGGATTGTAAGCAACTGTATTGTCTAATACTCTCATCATCATTATTATTCAATTGTGATTTATGCACTCTGGAGGATCCCTCCTTTGCTACAACCCCTCCCTGGTGTCTACGGTTTGAAGTAGTCTGTGTATTATTAGCGCACCCATCTTGCACTCCAGGTGTTTTCACCAGTGCAATTTCTTTTTCTGTACAAAGGTTGATGGGAGAGTCGATTCATCGATTTCAATCGTGTTTTCTCAGCACAATTGATGATTGGTAAGGCAACCATCTATTCTCATAAAGTCGTCCATGTTGATTGTAAGATTCAACTTCCAGAGGGAACTCCCTTTAGAGAGATCCCTTTTCCCGCTGATGCAGCTGATCTCCTCTGCATGCGTTTCTTCCTGGACACAACTGGGGACAATCTTCTTTGCCTCTGTTATTGCCTTGGTGATGCTTAATCTCTTGCAGAGATGCCAAACACGACAGCTGTCTACTTTACCACCAAGTGTTTAGAAAGAGATGGTTGCGTGCTTGAGACGTGCAAACGCTCTAGCTGGAGCATTGTCCATTTTGAGAAATGATGGGATCCGAGCATTTTTGGATGTCACGTTTGTGACCAGAGCACAGACTTGAGGGTGGATCTCTGTGTATACTTCAAGATTTATTAGTTAAAACGTGTCTGCTGGAACCGATGACATCTTGTCAGGTTGTGTAGGAGACTTTGGTTCTGTTGGCGATGACATGTTCTGCAGGTGAGCTGCAGACATTGGCCCAGTAGTAGGGTCTGCAGGGTTCTGGTCTGTAGGCACATTGATGTAGTGCCACTGATCTGGTTGTGTAGATTTCCTGATTCCTTCTACTCTGTTTAGGAGATGTCTTCTGGGTGAATGGGAGTGGAACCACCCAACTGTTTGATTTGCCTTTAAAGGGCTCTTTGTCCATCACCATCAGGAAATCTTTTTCTTCCTTTGACGAATGTGGAGACCATTGCCACACTTCTCTGATATAAAGATGTCGTGGGTTTCAGTGATATTACTTTTTTCTCTTTGTTACCAAGCCTTTCTTTCACATGGATATGGCTAGGACACGGTTTGAAGAGGCATGCGTGTCCATATTCCATTATATTTGTTTTTTGTGCATCAACGTTGTCTGATTTGTGCACTTTGTCGATGCATACTTTGCCCACTATTACTCATCCCAGGTCTAGTCTTTAGGCGTTGTGGGGTCCATTGCGTTGTTTGCCGACTTTGTGTACCCTCGAGATGTCCCTGGACGCCTTGTTCTTATGGTGGTATGCGATTAGCTATTCCCCTAAAGTGTGGGTGATGACGTGCCACGTCTGTTGTGGGAATCTCACTCCTGTTCACTGCCATCTGATTGCATTCTATGAGCATAGGGAGTGGTATCTTTATTCTACCATCTATGGAACACATGATGTAGCCCTTTGCTCTCCTCCCTGTTGTTTCCACCCGTCCTGCACATGTTCTGAGTGTCTAGGGGGCGACGTATGTTGTATAGGTCAAAACTAATCGTCAGTTGCTTTGATCATCGATGATGGCGTACATTCTTGTAGCCCTCTCAGGTTGTCCCTTGGAGTGTACTGCGGTCCAGACATATTTTGGTGCATGATCTCCCTTCACATCCTTCTCCACAAACCTTGGTGCACTTGGATGTGACAGATGGTGACGATATCGTCTCTTCTCTTCCCTTTGGTTATTTGTCATAGGGCTAAGGGCGTTGAGTTGGGTAGGTATAAACGTATCTGGGTGTAAAGCTGGTACGTGCTTGTCACTATCGCACACTGCATTTAATAGCTCTTTACAATCTCTGAACAAGTGATTTTTGGAAGCGCAGCATTTGAACCAAATTTCAAGTTCCTTGAGTAGGTTTCTGTGTTCCTCTATGGGCTCCATTCTAAACCCAATACTGGTAGAAATGGGTCAGCCTTTGCAAACTCTAATTCCCGCAGCAGACCTCCAAGCTCCCTCAACTTTATATTGTCTTTGCCAAAGATTCTGAGTAAGTTATCAGTTCTTTTGAAAACCGGTCTTAAATTACCTCTGGGCTGCCATAGCACTCCTCTAGTCTTTGCCATACTTAGTTAAGACCTTCTTGAGGGCTGTTCACGTTTACTGATCTGAGTCTATTCACGTCTGAGTCTCTTTCCCCAACCATTTGGCTAGCAGGTAAAGTTCTTTACTTGCGGTGATGTTGAGACTCATGATTACATTCTTGAATGTAGACCTCCATGCTCTGTAGTTCTCATGACGGGTTGTCGAAGTTGGTAAGTCCTGTGTTAAGCAGTTCATACCGGACCAAGTACTTGGCCATGTTTGTTAAGCCTGATGCTTCAGTTTGCAAGTGTTTAGAAAGATCTGGGCTGTTGTTTGGGTATGTTGTTCTGTCCACCATCTTGGTTACAGCGTTGGACTGTACGATAGTGTGTTTGATCGTATGCCTTTGGTGCATGTATAGGGTATTTGTTATGTGCAATAGTGTTTGCTGGGGGGAACCTTGCAGTCGCCTTTTCTTTGCGGTGAATGTGTGGTGGCTGAGTGTAAGAATAGGCAAGCGTGTTTATCTATCTCACGTGAATTCTCCATAGCTTCGGCATCTGTGATACCCACCTCATCGGGTAGAGATGGTGAACTGGAGTGTCTTATCACATAGTCTCTGGTACGTTGGGCTGGATCTTCTGAAGCCATTTGGTTGCCTCAAAGCTCCCCACCTTCTTGTCTTGTGGCTGCTTCCAAGATCTCGGTTTGGGCTTCAGCGGCGGCTGCTTCCTTTTCTTCATGTAAGGCCTCTAAGTTTGCTTCCAAATTGGCCTTTCTACACATAGAGGCTGCCGCAGCAGCGGTATCAGCAGTGGTCGTAGCAGCATCAGCAACAGCATTGGCTGCAGCAGCGTCCCTCTGCTCCTCTCCGTTGATACGGGCTCTCTCCAATTTCATGGCTACCTCTTTCTGACTGTAAGCAGCCCTTGTACATGTGGCCTCTGCGGTAGCTCACGCCCTGGTAGCACCTGTACTTGCGCTAGATGCATTAGATTGCGCTGAGTTTGCGGACCTTATTGAATGCCTGGATGCACTGGAGCACTGTGATGCAGTCCCCAGCAAGAGGTCCTTTCTCTGGCTTTCAGCTTCCATGATAGCGGTCTGCACAAAACCATTGCGTTCTAGGTCGTCTGCTTTCTGCAGGTCACATTCTTGCAAGCTTTTTTCTTTATTGGTCGTTGTCAAGTAGAGAAGATATGCTTATGACAGCAGTTGGTAACATCTATGGCTTGACCATAGATGGGGATGGGGAAATAGCATGGGGTCATGGAGGTAGAATGGGGGCAAGTGCGAGTTTGGCAAGCAGTGAGACACCCATAGTTAATACAGATAATACTAGAAAACCTCTTGAGACTAAATCCAATTGGAGTAGAAAGGCAGGAGAAGATAAAATAATAGTACAGACTGAAAAAAACCTTAAATGACAGATAAAAAGGGGGAGCTTTAATAACTACAAGGGAGCAGTATGATATCATAGGCATTACTGAAACATGGTGGGATAAAACTCATGACGAAGCAGTTCATTTAGAGTGTTATTCCCTTTTTCGGAAGGATTGAGCAAATAAAAGAGGAGGTAGGGTATGTTTATACGTTAACCGGATCTAAAACCTATTACAATGAAAGAAGTTTATGAAGGGAATGATGACAATGTAGAGACCTTGTGGCTAGAAATTAGCAGTAGAGCTCAAAGTATAAAGGAATTAGATTGAGGAAGCTAAAATACTTTTGCAAATGGAGAAGGCATCAAAACTGGGTCATGTTTGTATAATGGGTGATTTTAATTATCCAGATATAGACTGGGGCAATGGGATTAGCATTACAACAAAAGGAAACAGGTTTTTGGGGGTGCTTAATGACCATTATATGACCCAAATTATTGAGGAGCCAACAAGAGAGAGGCAATACTGGATTTGGTCATATCAAACAACGTAGAAGTAATAACAAATATTCAAGGCTGGGAACATTTGGGTAACAGTGATCATAACATGGTCTGATTTGAAATAAATGATCAAAAAAACAGATGACTTGGGTTAAACAAAGACCGTAAAGTTTAGAAAGGCAGGTTTTAATAAACGGTACTATTCTACAAGTAATACATTGGGATGATGTTTTTGCAGGGAGAAATGTAGAAGGTAAATGGGCCAGTCTTTAAAACATTGTTAGAAAAGCACACTTCGTGTATACCCTTGGGTAATAAATATAAAATAAATAAGTCAAAACCAATGTGGCTAAATAAACAGGTAGGGGAGGAAATGGAAAAGAAGAGGAAGGCATTAAGATTCTTAAAGTCAGAAGGGACGGAGGCATCATATCAGAATTATAAGGAATGTAACAAAAATTGCAAAAGGACAATCAAATTAGCAAAATGGATAATGAAAAATGGATTGCAATAGAAAGTAAGATCAACCCTAAAACGTTCTTTATGTACCTTAATAACAACAACAAAAAAGAAAGAAAATATAGGACCCTTTCAGTGCGAGATGGGCAGGCAGACTATTGGAGATACAGTAATGCACAGGCATTAAACAAATTAATTACCTCTGTTTACCAGGGACGAATCAATTTCAATAGTAGTGCCGCAGGAGGAAGCAACAACCTCCATATTATCGAACAATTTGTTAACTTTGAAGTCCATAGTTAATTTGTTAAGTTCATAGGTGGCTTGATAAAATTAAAGTAAATAAAGCACCTGACCCTGGTGGTATATATCCAAATGTTCTTAAAAAGTTAAGTTCAGTAATAGCCAAACGATTACATTTAATACTCAAGGACTCCATTTCCACAGGCTCAGTACAACAAGATTGGTGTAAAGAAGACATGGTGCCTATATTTAAAAAGGAAGCTAGATCACAACCGGGGAATTATAGACCTGTAAGGCTGACATCAATAGTGGGGAAGCTACTTGAATGTTTACTATGGAATAATATTCAGGAATACCTTATGGAAAACAAAATTATTAGTAATAGTCAGCATGGATTTATGAAGGATACAGTAGATCATGCCAAACGGACCTTATTAGTTTCTTTGGGGCGGTAAGTAGGAATTTAGACCAGGGTAATGCAGTTGATGTGGTCTACTTAGATTACGCAAAGGCTTTTGATACAGTTCCACATGAGGTTAGTGTACAAATAAAGCAAATTAGACTCAGAAAAAATATTTGCACCTGGATTGAAAACTGGTTGAAGGATAGAGAGAGTTGTCATGAATACGAATCAAGGTTTCTGCGCTAGTGCTGCCTTGTATGTCGTATAAGTGGAAAGATCCCCTTGCTGTTGGCGCATGGAGTCACTCTCCAAAGTCTCCTAAATGGGAGAGCCCGAAGGTTATCTCAAAAAAACGATAAAAATATGAACAAAGCGCACCAGTGGTCAATACAAGGTAAGCTTTTAATACAGGTGCCATGAACCTAACAAGTTAAAGTAACCAACAGATGACATAACAAGGTCCAAAAAAGGCCACAAGAAGTGACAGACTAAGCCTATAAACAAACCAAATTAATTAAACACACATATAACACAATGATAATAGGAAAGTGAACTATGTTAAATAACTATATAATATGCATAAAGTGATATAACAAACTAAATCAATTGCAATGTGATGCAAAGACTAGAAGTAAAAGACCACAGAGGGGGAGGACAGATGCTAACTGTGAAAGCTGGAGTAGCGGGAGGCCAAGGACGGTGCTGGGGTAAAAGTCTGGACTGCACCGTCACTCGGTAGTACAGTAGTATTCTCCGCTTGAGCTTCCCGGTCTCTGTCCCAGCCAATGGGTGTGTGCACTGGAACAGCCTAACGTGACCTAACCTAACGCGTTGACGTTTCGCAACTACGTGCTTCGGCAGGAGATCACGTTGAAGGCTGATCATGTGCATTAAATATCCCCTTCAGCCAAGGAAAAAGGCGGCATGAAAGAGCAAGCGCTAACTGTTAATGTAGTCACAGGTGTCGATACTATGTACTCCACGCAAGCAAACAATAAATGAATAACTTTTGAAACCAAAATTTCAATAAAAACTTAGTGACAAATATATTTAAGCAGTATAAACTAACCAGTGCAGCTCTGATGAGCTATGTTTCCCAATAACCTACTATTCTATTGGTGACATATAAAAACAAATCATTATGTGCAGTCCTACTACTTTTTAGTGTGTGAAAACAATGTTTTCACAATGTGTGAAAAGCTAAAGTGCGTATAATGTGAAGAATTATGTGAGCGATAAAGAGTGGTGATACCATCACATGAGATAAGTGGCATAATACCGAAATGCAAACATAAAAATTAATAATAATCATTCTAAATCCATAATATGAATTACACAATTACAAATTAAAAATGTGTAAAACACATTATTCTAAAACACATCTGTGTGTAGCAGATATAACAAAGAATAAAGGACAAGCAGGTTTTTGTCTCACATAATATACCTAAAAGTCAGACATTGGCAACACCCAAGGTTTATCTCAAAAATGGAGTTAGTTCCACATGTTCATTGAATCCATGTGGGTGTTTAGACCCAAATGTATATGTAACGGGTTTTCTCCCCCCCAATCTCACATTGGCCCGGGTACTCTAGCAACCAACCCCCATTACGTGTTCGTGTTTGGTGGTGCACCTGTAGGCAACAGGACTCCTGAGTCTCCCGCTTGATGGTATTAGGGGATGTCATCAGGACAGGTAGCTGAGGTAGTGGGTGCGAGTTCAACTTACATCATGTGCAGCGCCTCCATCTCATCAGGGTCTATGCTTCCGCAGGGAGATGGTCCTGGTGAGGAACTCCTTCTCGGTGGTGACTGCCACTGCTGAGTAATCTCACACTCACACAGTGGGGGTTTCGTTAACAAGGTCATCTTTATTGTAGATTGGGATGTAGCAGACTGCCCCATGCAGCTGCCGGCTCTAGCCGCACATCTCTCCGTGCTGTCCCTTTGCCAGGTACGCCCTCCCAAATTGAAGTGGGATTCCCTCTTCTCCTAGGGAGATCCTCTCTGTGCCAGGTCCCTGGACACAGAGTGGCTTAGACAGGCCGATTGGTCAACCTGGACCGCTAGTTACTGCACTAGGGTCACAAAGTGTTCCTACAATCCCTTATGCAGGAAAATACAACTTCCCAACAACTTCCCACAGCTGCTGGAACACACTCTAACTAACTGTGTTGTGCCTTATATACTTCAGGAGGCAGGCGCATCCCTGATGTCACTATCCAGGGACTCAGAGCATACAGCCACTCCCCTCCATACATAGGGCGCCTCACCATGGTGTGAGGGAAAACCTCCATAACTACTGCTGGCATACCTGTACTTATCAGGACTTACTGCCAACAGAGAGGAAAGTAGTATACCATTATTATGCATGGCTATATACTCCCCCTGGGAGTTTAGGCTGGGGCCTAAATTTGGTGTACCTTGCTCCAGGAAACACTGTAAAAGAACACACAAATTAAGCGTCAAACATTATCACCTTTACATAATAATGCAAGAACCTTTCGCTCACTGACCAGCAGGGAGCGTTAAAGAAAAGGGCAGACCACTCTTTGACGGGACCTAATAATAGTGTTGAGGGTCTGGTTTCTTCACCTCCCGCCCCGCTGCATCGGTGACTGTCACGCTATACTCTCGGGGCAGGCCTCGCTCATTACAATACACCACTTTGTGCATATAAATGCTGCGCCCGATTTTCCAAACCCTCATTAGTTGGGAAACCCTCTGCTCAGCCTGAACGCCCTTAATGGCCCCTCCCTTATTGACAATGTAATATTCTATGTCATTACGAAGCCACCTCTCTCGATTGTCCTCTATCTCCCTCATCAGAGGTTCGGGGACATATGGGTACTCAAGCCCATGAGACCGTTTATATTTGGCTGTAATGGCCCATTCAGCTCGGCAGGCCCGGGTTAATTTAGTTTGCCCAGCCTTTCCCGGTAACACCCATGACAGGGGCTCATCTGACTCCACCGGATCATCTAACCCTTCAGATCCCTTTGGGGTAATAAGACCCCCTTGAATTCGGTCCCACCTTACTCGCAGCTCTTTGAGGTATGCCTCATCGTTGAAATCCCCGGGAGCCCACCAATGGTCAACTACCCCATCCCTTTCTAAAATGAAACTGGTGCGGTCTATCCAGGTGACATACCCCTCATATAGTGGTGCCCACCATCTAGTTTCCCGTACCTCCTCCGAGTTGGATTCTAGTGGCTCTTCCTCTTCAGGCCCGCCCGATGATACCCCTGAAGTACCCTCAGATTGCGTAACCTTTCCCCGACGCTGTGACCAGTGTCCACCCGTGATACCCAACACACTAGCACAATCACTGGGCACCGACCCTCATCGGGAAATCCTCCCTCCACCCTCCGATCCATCATCCGAAGTTCCCCAGTCCAGGCTTCCAGTCCGTTCCTCGGTAGGACCCCGGGAATCCCCTGACATCCCCAGGCTAGAGGTAGACCCGAATGAACAGGTGACAGGGACAGGGGATTTAACTAGGGCCTTGGGGCTAACTTTGGGGATGGACGGGGTTGGGGGACGGGGCCGGACGGTAGGTATCGGCAGGGTCACGGCCTGCTCCTCAGCAATACCTGACTCGCTTCCGCCACAAAGTCCGTTCTTTCCTCCGCCAGCTGAGCTTCTCGGTCTCCGGCTCGAGCGCCCACTCCGTCTGTCAGTAGGGGATCGACTTCCACTGCTCGACCGCAGAGGCGCAATCACCTCCCACTCGATGCCGCCCTGGTCGTCCGGAATCTCCTCCGTACACGCACGTGCTTTGACGCCATCTTGGGTTGGGTCCCCAATCGAGACCTCTTCCTCCACGAGGACATCCGGCAACGCCCGTTTGCTACGCGGTCCAGCCTGACCCTGGATCCGCTCTTCTTTCACCTCCACCCCCTGGATCTGCGGCGAGCACTGAGCTAGCCTACTGCTCCGCAGCGTCGGGGTGGATCGACCTCCTTCCGACCCACTAGTCACCACGGCAGTGGGACTCCGGCGATCGGGGGGTCGCGGTACTGGGGACACTCGACTCCGTGTCTCCACGCCACGAGGAATAGCATCTCGCCACGGAATACCACTGGTATGGTACTCTGTCAACAAGTCCTGTGCGTCTGCGAGCCTGGCACACTCCTCGTCCGAGGACTCTAATTTACAGTTCGGGCGGGGTATTCCAGTAGGGGACCGTCGATGGGCTCCTTTTCGGTCACCTCTCCGATGGCTAGTTTTCTCTGACTTGAGAACCCGGCTTGATTCCTGCTCCGCGGGGCTTGTACTCTCACGCCACAGTGCACCCGGAAGCTCCGCCACCGACATCGGGGTAGAATCCTTCACTCCCCCAGCTTGTACCGGCACAAACGTCGTCATGGGCCACATATATTGCAGTCCACAATGAGGACATCGAGCCTCGCTGCCCACAGCAGTCTGCAGTCTGCACTGCAGGCAGAGACAGACCACTGTCTCCACACCCTCTACGCGGATAATCAGGAAGCCTCCTGGAACTGAATAGGGATGGGTAGATATCAAGGGACTCTGATCCACTTTCTCGGAATGTTCAGCCATAGTCACCAACGGAGGCACTCTTCTTAGAGGTCTGTATCGATCAATGGCTCTTCGCAACTGAAGGGCAGGGGATGGTTGAACAATCCCTCCCCCTACTTCCTCCATCGGCATCCGGTGGAACCGCAGACCACTCCCCCTGGTTGAAACTAGGGTGATGTCTCGTAGACTTGTAGGCTGACACAGCACAGGTGCAGAGTGAGTCATAGTCCATGAGGGCGCGGCTCCAGCTTTCGCGCCAAACTCCCCAGCAGGGTGGAGTTTTCTCGTTGCCACCAATCCTGGCCAACAATTAGCAAACTGCAAAGTTGCAAGACTTTCTGCAGCTGGCCCACGCGGTGTCCCGGGAACGCGGGAACCGCCATACTGTCCTTCTTCATATTTGAGGTAGCGTCTGGCTGTTTGTTTATTGGTGTATAACAAAGTCCATTTCGTTCCTCTCATCTCGCAAGACTGTCGTCCTCACTAGTCTCGAGGGTACTTTCCCGAGAACATAGACAGGACAAACACGGCGCAGCCACGGCTTTCACGCCATTCCATAACAAACTCACAAAAGTCTCTTCTGTAGCTTGTTCTTCTCCCTCAGTCCGGCATCCTGGACCTTCTGCTCTTTGCAGATCCTCCATTCTGACGGTTGTTTCTCGATCACTGTATACTGGATTATTGTACATGGAGCTCCGCTCTGCGGGGCAGCTACCACATCAGTGCAATAAACAAGCCTTGTGCACCACCTTATGTACCTAACGTAGATCTAACTCGTGTTTGCACTACCTCAGGCTAGGCTCACTCTCTCAGTGTCTACTGTATCTCCTTCCTCCCAGTCTGTGCTCCCTTCGGTAAGTGATCTGAAATGGCTAGAGTACTCTGGGGCTTCCATGCAGTACTTGGGCGTCTACCTCTCTTGGTCAGCCTAGTGCAGACCCTCTCCAGGAGTCCTGACCTAGTTAACAGGCTATCCCTTCAGGCATCCTACCCCTAGCGCTACCTCAAGGTGACTCGGACAGCTATAGCCCCTCTCCAGACCCACTAACTCCTCTCAGGTTCCCATGTTACTCCTGCGGTTCCATCCCAACACAGCACAAAGTGGCAGCATACACTTTCCCTGTTTCCTAGTGTGCCTAGCAAAAGCCTGTCCTGTTGACAGGTTATCTCAGCAGCGCCTCCAATTGTAACGGGGTTTCCCCCCCCCCAATCTCACATTGGCCCGGGTACTCTAGCAACCAACCCCCATTACGTGTTCGCATTTGGTGGTGCACCTGTAGGCAACAGGACTCCTGAGTCTCCCGCTTGATGGTATTAGGGGATGTCATCAGGACAGGTAGCTGAGGTAGTGGGTGCGAGTTCAACTTATATCATGTGCAGCGCCTCCATCTCATCAGGGTCTGTGCTTCCGCAGGGAGATGGTCCTGGTGAGGAACTCCTTCTCGGTGGTGACTGTCACTGCTGAGTAATCTCACACTCACACAGTGGGGGTTTCGTTAACAAGGTCATCTTTATTGTAGATTGGGATGTAGCAGACTGCCCCATGCAGCTGCCGGCTCTAGCCGCACATCTCTCCGTGCTGTCCCTTTGCCAGGTACGCCCTCCCAAATTGAAGTGGGATTCCCTCTTCTCCTAGGGAGATCCTCTCTGTGCCAGGTCCCTGGACACAGAGTGGCTTAGACAGGCCGATTGGTCAACCTGGACCGCTAGTTACTGCACTAGGGTCACAAAGTGGGGGCTTCCACCAGCCTCATCATGTCTCTAACTCTATTCATATTTCACCATCTCTCCTTACTTCACCACTTCTCAGTTCACATGAACTACTCTCTTACCTGTGCCCTCTGTCACCATACAGCTATACCTCCTGCACTAAAACACACACCTACAAATCATCCTCACACATTCTCTTTCTGTCCATGCTTCTCCTCCTTGCTTCTGGGGATATCTCTCCCAATCCTGGTCCCTGCCTTATTTCTAGTTGCTCTCGTCCTCGCCTTCCACATGCAACTTCTACTCCTTCTGGTGTAAACCCCTCCAACCTCATACCCATCCCCTGCCACCCTCCCTCCTCTCTCCCTTTCTCCTGTGCCCTTTGGAATGCTCGCTCCCTCTCTAACAAGTTCCTCTCTGTGCATGACTTCTTTCTCTCTCACTCCCTGCTTCTCTTTGCTATAACTGAGACTTTGCTCACTCAGTCTGACTCTGCTCTGGGAGCTGCCCTCTCCTATGGTGGCCTTTCCTTCTCCCACACTCCACGCCCTGGTGGCAGGGGTGGAGGCGTGGGGCTCCTGCTCTCCTCTCTCTGCCGTTACAGAACAGTTTCTATTCCCCCCTCTCTTGCTTTTCCCTCCTTCGAGGCTCACACAGTCCAGATCTTCTCTCCTCTCCCGGTCCATGTGGCGGTCCTCTATCGTCCACCTACCTCTACTCATCCCCCTTCTGCCTTTCTCTCTCACTTTGAATCCTGGCTCTCATTCTTTCTCTCCTCAGACTCCCCTGTTCTTCTCCTTGGGGACTTCAATTGCCACATTGATGACCCCTCTCTTTCTTGGACTTCCCGCTTTCTTTCTCTAACCTCTTCTTTTGGCCTTCAACAGTGGACAGCAGCCAGCACCCACAAGGATGGCCACTACTTAGACCTGGTTTTCACTAAAATCTTCTCTCTCTCCGACTTCTCCATTTCCCCTTTTCCTCTCTCCGACCATCACCTCATCTCATTTTCTCTCTCTCGCTTCTCTCCATCTCCATCTCACCCTCGTTTTTGCAGCTCTATTAACCTACCAGCTCTTGATTCCACTTTACGCTCCTCCCTCTCCTCTCTCAGTTCTGCTTCAGACCCTGACAACCTGGTCAGAAACTACAACTCTGCCTTATCTTCCTCTCTTGATCTTCATGCCCCACTTTCTCTCTGCCGTCCTCGCCCTTCTCACCCCAGACCCTGGCTAAACTCCCACACACGCATGCTGCGTTCCTCCACTCGCTCCTCTGAACGCCTCTGGAGGAAATCTCATGCGCTCGCAGACTTCATTCACTACAAATTTATGCTATCCTGTTTCAACTCTGCCCTCTTTCAGGCTAAACAAACCTACTTTTCATCACTAATCAACACACACAAGTTTAACCCACGCCGTCTCTTTTCTGTCTTTGACTCTCTACTCAGACCACCCTCAGCTGCCTCCTCTTCTTCCTCCATCTCACCTCAGAACTTTGCTGACTTTTTAAAGAAAAAGTTGGAGTCCATACGGCAGAACATCCCATCTGTTGCCTCCTCCCATCCCACAATGCTTCCCAACTCTCCTCCTGTCTTTCTTGACTCTTTTTCTGCTATCTCGGAGGAGGATGTATCACTGCTGATCTCCTCTTCTCCCTCTACCACTTGCCCTCTTGATCCCATTCCCTCCCATCTCCTAAAACCTCTTGCTCCTTCTATAATCCCTATGCTCACACAGATCTTTAACTCTTCCCTCTACTCTGGTACCTTTCCTTCATCCTTCAAGCATGCAACCGTTATACCATTACTCAAAAACAGCAAGCTTGACCCTACCTGTCCTTCTAACTATCGACCTGTCTCCCTCCTGCCTTTTGCCTCCAAACTCCTTGAACGTCTTGTATTCTCTCGATTGCTACACTTTCTCAACATCTATTCTGTACTAGACCCTCTACAATCTGGCTTCCGCACTGCTCACTCTACTGAAACAGCCCTCACTAAAATAACTGATGACCTCCACGCTGCCAAAGACAGAGGTCATTACACTCTGCTCATATTACTCGACCTCTCTGCAGCATTCGACACCGTGGACCACCCTCTTCTCCTTCACATTCTCCATACTCTTGGTATTCGGAACAAAGCTTTATCCTGGATCTCCTCTTACCTCTCCCATTGTACCTTCAGTGTCTCTTTTGCTAACACCTCCTCCTCCTCTATTGATCTCTCTGTGGGGGTACCCCAGGGCTCTGTCCTGGGACCCCTTCTCTTTTCTCTCTACACACTCTCTCTAGGTGACCTAATCACATCTTTTGGGTTTAAATATCACCTCTATGCTGACGACACACAAATTTACCTTTCAACCCCTGACCTTACACCTGCTATACAGACCAAAGTTTCTGAATGCCTCTCTGGAATATCATCCTGGATGTCCATCCGCCGACTGAAACTTAACATGGCAAAAACAGAGCTCCTTATACTACCTCCCAAACCTGGCCCTACTACATCCTTCCACATTGCTATTGGAAATACGATCATTCACCCAGTAGCCCAAGCACGCTGCCTAGGGGTCACACTTGATTCCTCTCTCTCATTCTCCTCTCATATTCAAAACGTTTCTAAAACTTGTCGCTTTTTCCTCCGCAATATCACAAAGATACGCCCTTTCCTCTGTTACTCAACTGCTAAAACTCTGACTCAGGCCCTCATTCTCTCACGTCTCGATTACTGCAACCTCCTGCTGTCCGGCCTTCCTACCTCTCACCTATCTCCCCTACAATCTATCCTAAACACTGCTGCCAGAATCACTCTACTCTTTCCTAAATCTGTCTCCGCATCTCCCCTCCTGAAATCCCTCTCCTGGCTTCCGATTAAATCGCGTATCTCACACTCAATTCTACTGCTCACTTTTAAAGCTTTACATTCTTCTGCCCCTCATTACATCTCAGCCCTAATTTCTCGCTATGCACCATCACGACTCTTGCGTTCTTCTCAAGGATGTCTTCTTTCTACCCCCTTTGTATCTAAAGCTCTCTCCCGCCTTAAACCTTTCTCACTTTCTGCCCCACACCTCTGGAATGCCCTTCCCCTCAATACCCGACTAGCCCCCTCGCTATCCACCTTTAAGACCCACCTTAAGACACATCTGCTTAAAGAAGCATATGAGTAGCACTGGATAATCATGGACACATGACACAAAGCTTGGCCCCCTGCAGACGCACTTACTAGTATTCCCTCCTACCGTCTCTGTACGTTCTCCCTACCTACCAATTAGATTGTAAGCTCCTCGGAGCAGGGACTCCTTCCTTAATGTTACTTTTACAATATGTCTGAAGCACTTATTCCCATGATCTGTTATTTATATTTGTTATTTATATGACATGTATTACTACTGTGAAGCGCTATGTACATTTATGGCGCTATACAAATAAAGACATACATACATACATACAAAGTGTTCCTACAATCCCTTATGCAGGAAAATACAACTTCCCAACAACTTCCCATAGCTGCTGGAACACACTCTAACTAACTGTGTTGTGCCTTATATACTTCAGGAGGCAGGCGCATCCCTGATGTCACTATCCAGGGACTCAGAGCATACAGCCACTCCCCTCCATACATAGGGCACCTCACCATGGTGTGAGGGAAAACCTCCATAACTACTGCTGGCATACCTGTACTTATCAGGACTTACTGCCAACAGAGAGGAAAGTAGTATACCATTATTATGCATGGCTATATATATATCAAATTTTTTTCTCGTTTAAGCAGGTATAGATCCCTATTGCCTTATCTTATAGAATAGGGGGTTGTTTCAATGCCCATGAACCTAACAGAACTGGAATCACATTTATGAATATCCTTGAAATGGTTAAGCAGTGGTGTCAGCGGCTGACCATTCTCTATTAATTTTGGAATGTTTTTGATGTTTCTCAAATGTTCAAGTACCCTGAGTTTAAGTACCTTCTTGGTTTTACCGATGTACTGTAAACCACATCTGCATTGCAGCAGATATACCATGTGTGTTTAAACTAATTCCATTCTTTACAGGGTACTTTTTCTGGGTTACTGCTGAGATAAGAAAAAAACCAGGGAGTGAACCCCGAGTAGCTGATGCTACAAACTGAGCAGGGAACTTATGGTCCGTAGGAAATCAGAGATAAACACCACAGCATCATGGAATAAACCGCTTAATAGATAATATGTTATCCACGGATATACACAATAACTCAGGATGGGGGGCTATATAGCAAGAGCTGGTAGAAGTACAGATGGGCCCGTCAATGAAGTGCCCCTAAGTAAATCAAAGAACCCAGTAATTGCTAGCCTCACCTACATCCAGTGTCCAACGAAGGGTAAATCAGCAGGCAAGTACTCACAACATAGCGCAAAACTGCCGGGTGTAGCTGATGCGACGCGGTGTCGTGCGCCAGACTGCTGATCGAGGTGGCGTTCTCCTGCCGGTGATACGTAAACAGAGGAAAAAAGAGGAAAGCTCGGCGGTCACTGCTCTCTAATAATCAACCAAGCGACGGGAAAAATAAAACACTTTATTGCATCAAATGTTCAACATCCACAGAGAGTAAGCCTTACTCTCTGTGGATGTTGAACATTTGATGCAATAAAGTTTTTTATTTTTCCCGTCGCTTGGTTGATTATAGGAGAGCAGTAACCGCCGAGCTTTACTGTTGAGATAACCTGATTGTCTGTCTTCATATGACTGCATATAAACAACAAAACAGGTAGCGCTAACCGCAATAAATGTAGTGTAGTAACTAATACCTTATACAAATTGTTAAAACATATATAAGGGGCTGCCTGGGACACAAAGCCTTACCCCCTGGTCAGGATAACAGTATAGACAGGGAATAGTTCCGTGGGCGCCTATATATTCTATTACTATTAAAGGATATATACGAAAGCCAAGCCTGTTGGCTGTGAAGAAACGTGGATCCTCACGATGAGCTTAAAAACAAAGAAAAAGCACAGCGCATAGCGTAATACTGTTAAAAAGTTAAACAAACAACATTTAAGACAACATATAGCAGCTGAAAACTGGATTGGTATTTTAGGACAGTAAAAACATTTAATAACAATTAATAATTAATATAATGCACAATTTACATGGACATATATTATTGAACAATAAAAAACCGAATAGATGGTTCTTGCACTCCGTAGCACCAAGGATGATGATAGCAATGCCTACTCACCAGATGGAATAGGTTTGCAGGCAGTGGATATTTTAGAGAGTATCCCCTCATCTGTGTGCTGCTTTCTGCTCAGCTGGCGTCTCCGTCGGCTCGTGGGTGCAGCTCATCAAGCGGGGACTCCTGCAGCACCGGAAAGGGCGCCCGAGCAGATAGGACGCAGCAACAGCTGATTCAGCACGATGTCAGCCACGGACCACCGTCGGCTCGTCTGTCTGCTGCTCTCTGTTAGCTGGCGTCTCTGTCTGTTCGTAGATGCAAATTATTAGCAGGAACTCCTGCAGTACGCCGAGAAGGGCGCCTGAATGAATGTTAGACCGCAACAGCTGATTCAACTAGCCGACGGCCACAAGAGTTGTTTAGTTGGCGGCACACACAATTCACCAATGTGTGGGGGATACTGTACCAATGTGCTCGGGGCTTGAACCTCCACCCTACGCGTTTCGAGAGCGACCTGCTCTCTTCCTCAGGGGTATATAAAATGAAAGTCCAGAAATGTCCTTTAAGTACAAAATCCGCAATTTGGGTAAATAGTTTCACCTGTAGCTAGGTGGACATGCGCAGTGCATGCGATGACGTTGTTCTTGAATGGATTTTAACAATCAAACACATGCATAATATAAAAATCATTGAATAATATAGCAAAAAGCTACTACTATTTATATACAGCTGTTATATGTTACACACAACATTAAACATGACAAATCTAACAAATAACATATATTACTAACAACATATATCTGTGTATTTAAAGAAAAACTATATAATTTTAAGGAAAGAAAAAAGAAAATATATAATAAAAATTAAATAATTAACTCAAAAATGTGATATAATAAATGTATTAGACTAGTAATAATGTGCTTATTATATGTAAGAGGAACCTACAGTTATAAGCGAATTTAGACACTATAATATGTGGTATGTCTATTTATATGGATGTTTTTGGTACTAACCCACCAGAAAGGATTTCAAATCAAATTCCACATTTAAGCCCATTGGGGACAGAGTACGTAACTCATAGATCCAATAGGATTCTCTTCTCCCCAATAGGCTCAATGTGTTTCCTCCTCTCCAGTGTGGTACAATGCGCTCTATTCCTACGCACCTCAAACCTTTTGGATCTTTATTGTGCACCTGAAGAAAATGATTAGACACATTGTGTGTGACTAAACCAGTTTTAATATTATATATATGTTCATACAAACGTCTTTTTATAGCCCGCGTTGTCATACCCACATACTGCAGACCGCACGGACATTCAAGTAAATATATAACAAAGGAACTACTACATGTAATGTGTTGTTTAATTTTATACTGTTTTTGTGTTTTATTTGATATAAAGTTTATTTTTTTATTACTGTATTTACATGCCGTGCATTTGTTACAGAGGAAGTATCCTCCACAGAGTGTTGTGTTTCATTGAGCAGGTTGCAGCGATGGACAGCTAGGTGCCAGTCTCTGTCCTATATTAGGAGCTTTTGTGAATATATTGTGTGGATATTCGGGTAAAATACCCTCAAGTTCTTTATCCTTTTTCAATATTGGCCAGTATTTTTTTAAAGTTTTGCGTATATTTGGTGCCATTTGGTTAAATTGAGTGACAAATGCCAAATTGCCTGATGGATTAATATTTTTATTTTTATTTTATATTGTAAGAGACTGGTTCTGTCCATCGCTGCAACTTCAGAGATGGTTTAATCTAAATCTTGTGGGGAATACTTCCTCTCCACAAATTTTTGTTTTAAATCCTCGGCCTGAATTTTAAATGTGTCTGGATGCGAGCTGTTTCTTTTTAGTCTAATGAACTGTCCCTTGGGAATGTTTTTGACCCATGTGGGATTATGGTGACTCTGTGCATGTAAATAGTTATTTGATTGAACCGGTTTAAAATATGTGCTGGTGTGTATGTGATTGTTAACTATAGTGATTTCTAAATCTAAAAATTCTATTTTATTAGGATTAGTGACAAACGTGAATTTTAAATTATTAGTATTGTTATTCATGTATAACTGAAACTGTGTTAACTGTGCCAATGTGCCTGACCAAATAAAAATAATATCATCTATGTAGCTCCGCCACAGCACCAAGCTTGCACCATAGGGACAATTGGACCATATGTGATGTTTCTCCCAATTTCCCATAAATATATTAGCATAACTAGGTGCAAACTTGGTTCCCATGGCGGTGCCACATACCTGCAAATAATAAGCTTTATTAAAGTGAAAAAAATTGTGACAAAGAATAAATTTAATTCCTAAAATCAAAAAATCTCTATATTCTTTTGAAACGGATGGGTCATTATTTAGGGTGTTCGAGACTGATTCGCATCCTTGATCATGGTTTATTATTGTGTATAGTGAATTGACGTCTGCAGTAACAAAAATAGAATGGGGTTGCCACTGAATGTCCTGGAGTGTCTGCAGTGTGTGGGTAGTATCCCGGAGATATGAAGGTAATTGTATGACATATTTCTGAAGTTGTCTATCAATATATTGAGATAAATGTGATGTTAACGATTGAATGCCCGAAATGATGGGGAAAATTTATGTTTTTATGTATTTTTGGGATTATATAAAACAGGGGTAATCTGGGGTGTTTATTATAAAGAAATTCAAATTCTTTTTGAGTAATTAAATTTTGGTCTAGACCGAATGTTAAATAATTAAATAATTTTTGCTGATATTGTATAGTAGGATTTGATGGGAGGAGTTGGTAAGTGGATGTGTCGCTTAGAATTCTTAATGATTCTTGGATGTAATACGATTTATCCATAATTACCAACCCCCCCCCCCCTTTATCCGCCGGCTTTATGATTATGTCTTCATTTTCTTCAAGTGCACGTAGTGTTAATTTCTCATCCTTACTAAGGTAATCAGTCTTAACTTTATGATTTCGACTTAAGGTCTCTAGGTCATCTGTGACCATTTTTGCAAATGTGTCCACAAAGGGACCACTCACAAACTTGGGAAAGAATGTTGAGGGATTTCTGAACGTAGAAGTATTTGTAGTTAGTGGTAAGTTTGTGTTGGTGTCCATTCTAGATATGGCGTCTCTTTGAAAATATTTTTTAAGACAAAGTTTGCGCACATATCTTTGGACGTCAACATATAGCTTAAAACTATCTGGCCCTGTAACTGGAGCAAAGGATAGTCCTTTTGATAATAGCTTAGTTTCTTTGATGGTAATTGGATGTTGGCTTATATTAAAGATATTTCGATAAGCGCTTTGATTTACTGTTTTGGCACTTTGCCCAATTTTTCTCCCTCCTCGTTCCTCTAAAGTGTTTTTTCTTTTTCTTTTTCGAGTGTTTTTTCTTTTTCGATTGTCTTTCAGGGAGTTTTCTTTTCCCAATAAGTTAATTATTTAATTTTTATTATATATTTTCTTTTTTCTTTCCTTAAAATTATATAGTTTTTCTTTAAATACACAGATATATGTTGTTAGTAATATATGTTATTTGTTAGATTTGTCATGTTTAATGTTGTGTGTAACATATAACAGCTGTATATAAATAGTAGTAGCTTTTTGCTATATTATTCAATGATTTTTATATTATGCATGTGTTTGATTGTTAAAATCCATTCAAGAACAACGTCATCGCATGCACTGCGCATGTGCACCTAGCTACAGGTGAAACTATTTACCCAAATTGCGGATTTTGTACTTAAAGGACATTTCTGGACTTTCATTTTATATACCCCTGAGGAAGAGAGCAGGTCGCTCTCGAAACGCGTAGGGTGGAGGTTCAAGCCCCGAGCACATTGGTACAGTATCCCCCACACATTGGTGAATTGTGTGTGCCGCCAACTAAACAACTCTTGTGGCCGTCGGCGAGTTGAATCAGCTGTTGCGGTCTAACATTCATTCAGGCGCCCTTCTCGGCGTACTGCAGGAGTTCCTGCTAATAAGTTGCATCTACGAACAGACAGAGATGCCAGCTAACAGAGAGCAGCAGACAGACGAGTCGACGGTGGTCCGTGGCTGACATCGTGCTGAATCAGCTGTTGCTGCGTCCTATCTGCTCGGGCGCCCTTTCTGGTGCTGCAGGAGTCCCCGCTTGATGAGCTGCACCCACGAGCCGACGGAGACGCCAGCTGAGCAGAAAGCAGCACACAGATGAGGGGATACTCTCTAAATTATCCACTGCCTGCAAACCTATTCCATCTGGTGAGTAGGCATTGCTATCATCATCCTTGGTGCTACGGAGTGCAAGAACCATCTATTCGGTTTTTTATTGTTCAATAATATATGTCCATGTAAATTGTGCATTATATTAATTATTAATTGTTATTAAATGTTTTTACTGTCCTAAAATACCAATCCAGTTTTCAGCTGCTATATGTTGTCTTAAATGTTGTTTGTTTAACTTTTTAACAGTATTACGCTATGCGCTGTGCTTTTTCTTTGTTTTTAAGCTCATCGTGAGGATCCACGTTTCTTCACAGCCAACAGGCTTGGCTTTCGTATATCCTTTAATAGTAGTAGAATATATAGGCGCCCACGGAACTATTCCCTGTTCATATGACTGCATGCTTTACATCTGCCACATTTATAATTCTACCACAACAGATTGGCCACACCGCTCACCTTGTTAATTTCAACCATTAGATTAAACTGGTGCATATAGGGAAGGCATATAGCATGAATCAAAACGAGAAGGGTGATGAAGGAATCACCCAAAGATCCCTTTTTGCTGCTCTCCGTCGTATCATGTACATTGATGTGGCTTAATTGTCCAGAAGATATCAATATCAAATGGTGAATAGATACAGACTACATGTAGTAACAGCTCCCATCACTGTAAGAGGACAGGTACTAAGAAAAGCCAACTAATGGGCCAAAAATAATAAAACTTTATTTATATTAGGACATCGACGAAACAACAGTGAATTCTCTCTCTCTCCCTCTCACCTTCTCTCCCTCTCTCCCTCTCTCCCTCTCTCCCTCTCTCCCTCTCTCCCTCTCTCCCTCTCTCCCTCCCCCAATAAAATAATATCGGTACTAATAACCACAGTTTATATATGTATCATAGCAGCCCCAAAATCGTCTATTTCTGTGATGACATAATGTGATACAAAGTCACCTGATGGTATGAATTATGTAAACTAAGGATGTACAAATCCATCTAGTATCCTCAGCGATTGTATTAAATAGTATATATATGTATCCAATTCTATCCATATCGGACACCAACAGTCAATTAGTGAGCCCTGAGTGTTGAATACCCAACACACATCCAGATATTCTAATGTGCAACATTCAGGGATACATTCCCTTTATTAAGCGCGCCATCGTCATGTATCTACATTACTGATGATGCAGGCTTTGTTTAACTCTATGTTCATTGAGGACATTTGCATTACCATTCATTTTAGATATAAGAATACCACTCGTATAGTTCAAGTTATTCCCTTGTTTAAGAGACATTTCTTTATACTTTGGTGCTTGAAGCACCTTAGGCACGCCTCTGCTTGATGCCTATTGGCGATAGGGCAGACCTTGTAGTTACGCCCCCCTCTGAGGTATAAAGGGCATTCTAAGACGGTAGACGTAGCTCCTCCTCCCCTTGAAGAAGCGCATGCCTGCTGCGCGAAACATACGTCGGGCCGTGACGTCATCGCGTTGATATCTTGAAGGAAGTAGTGCGGATCGTCTTCTGTATGACGGGTTGTATGGCGATTGATTTATATTTCACAGTATACTTTTTGTTATACGTTTGTTACATTTAATTGTGGACTAACTAGAGGATAAAAGGTTATTCCATCTACAGTTTACTATAAAGAATTCATTCTGATAAAATGGAAGAGTATAACTATGTATACATAACAGCTTGGGTGAGCATTCACAACAAATGCTCAATGCTGGCAATGTGCCAAACAATGTGTTAACTGAATATGTTAATCCACACAGAGTGAAAAATGTCGCTTAAGAACTGTTAGATACACAGATGTCAGCTGAATGTTGCACATTAGAATATCTGCATGTGTGTTGGATATTCAACACTCTGGGCTCACTAATTGAGACTGTTGGTGTCCGATCTGGATAGAATTGTATATATATATATATATATATATATATATATATATATATATATATATATATATATATATATATATATATATATATATATATATATATATATATATATATATACACACACACACACACACACACATACACACACACATACACACATACATACACACATACACACATACACACATACACACATACACACACACACACACACACACACACACAGTACAGTACAGTAGCGCCACTTGTGAGACAGGTGATATGAAACAATATTAAACTATAAATTTAAATTATATATATATATATATATATATAAACAACAATATATTAATCTAAAAAACTATATTACGTGCCAACAATAGTGATAACATATATAACAAACAAGAAAAAAGAAAAACAAAAATGTAGAAAGTCCAACCCTTAGTGCAAGTCCAGAAAAATTCAAATTAGGAACAAGATGATTTCCAGGGATCCACGGCTGCTCTCAGAAGGAATAACCAATTCCAGCAGAAATCTATAGAAACAGAAGAACAGAGAGCGCACGTCCCATAGTGTAAAAAAGTACATTTAATATTAAAAAAAGGACAAGGGGATTAAGGACACTCACAAAAGTTAAAGAATATTAAGCAGTTTGTGATATAATCACCACCAACAGGGCAACATCGTCCTGCAACACATCAATGGATCGATTTCCAATCCGGTTCACCTCCAGCAGTTTTAGATGGATGAGAACGCCGTGTCTCTGCTTGTAATGCAATTTCAAGTTGTCCACCTCAGATCAGCTCCATGCGCTCTCCGGCCGTAAAGTGCGCACTTGCGTGATGACGTAGTGTCGTGGTGACGTACCCTGACGCGTTTCGTCACTACAGCGACTTTTTCAAAGGGTAACCCTTTTGCAAAAGTCGTGCAGACTGATACAAACTTACATACAGACTGATACAAACTTTATCTTCGAAAAATCAATGGTAGAATACACTCCCATTGTGCATGATAAAATCAAGCATTTGAATTGTGGAACCGACGCAGACAGCATTCAGCTCCCGTGCTCTGTATGGTGTGCGTTGTCCGTCCTCACGTCTCTGGATAGAATCGCCGGATGGTACTGGAGGCGGAGTGGTAGGCAGGCTGGTAGCGTTGTGTGTATCCTCCTGCTACCTTGTCACTGGTCACACTCTACTCGTTTCACCTTGTCAAAGGTTTCATCAGGAGTGTCTTTCAGTGATATTGTTTCCTATAAGTACCCTATCTAAGCAGTTCATTGGATAATGCTAAGCCAATAGGAAATGCCTAAATAAGCAACCTGATCCTGTGATGTCACTAGTATTACGGTGCTGGATACATGTAAATATTCAATGGACACCTTAGTAGCCATATTATGCTATTAGAAAAATGCTAAATTGTATTATTTACATAGTGAGAGTTACAAACGTTTAAATATTCGATGCAGCACATGCAAAGAATCCCAAAAATTTTAATAAACACAATATAAATAAAATTTCTCTAATAAAAACTGAATAAAAACTAAGTATAATTTAGAGATAATTCCACTGATGTAAACAAATCGTTGAGGATTATGAAAAGAAGAGAAAAAGATCAGAACATAAACAAATGATCTATTCAATGCATATTAATCCCATTGTACAAATGTATGGACTTACAACTAGATAAAGGCACTTAGGCCGAAATCCACATTCAGACCGGTGGGGAACAGGGTACCTAGTTGGTATATCCAAAATTATTCCCTCCTAATCAGATCAACATTACGATCCCCGCCGCTCCAATGTGGCATGATTTGTTCTATTCCTTTATACCTTAATCCAGAGGGATCAGCATTATGGAACACAAGGAAATGTTTTGAGACACTATGTGTGACTAACTTTCTCTTGATGTTCCCTATATGTTCCAAGATTCTGGTTTGTAGGGGTCTGATGGTCTTGCCAATATATTGTAGTCCATAGGGACAATTTAAGATACAAATATATAAATCTAGATTTGCAATTAATATGTCTATTAATTTTTATAGTTTTGTCCTGTGGTATGAGATGTAGAAGTATCCCCTGAAATAGAACTGAACCTACATGCTCTGCAATTTTTATAATTTGTAGAAACCTTTCGGAAGATTGAGCCATCCTTGTATATGAGTATCTTTCTTTATTTTCCCTTTAATATTTGGAGCCCTTCTAAAGAGAACCTGAGCCATATCTAGAATGTGGCTACCCAGAACGGGGTCATTCTTCAACACTTGCCAGTGCTTGTTCAGGATGCGTTTGATATTTCCCGCTTCTTTATTATACTGGATAATAAACGGTATTTCCAAATTCCTGTTGGCCTGTTTGTTTCTTGGTGTCAGAATTTGATTTCTAGTCAAAGATCTAGATTTATTTAAGGCATTAGCTATATTATCATGGACTGCATTTGCCTAGGCAAGAAAAATGACCCCTTTAGAACAAGCACTCATATAGTGATAAATGGAAATGGATAAAATGAACCTTTAATAATATATAGGGTTTAAAGGGAAACACACAACACTTTAAAACCAGAATTAAATAGCTAGCTCGAAGTCCTGTGTACCAGACTGGTTGCCATTGGGATATAGGGAACCCTATAGTAGCTGGCATATGCAGAATGGATTTTTAGCTTATGCCTCAGTGTGGTATAAATGTTGGAACTAGTATAGTGTCTGTCAATGATGTACCGGACAGACACTTATAAGGATACCCACAGCTGAATAAATTGTAACTCTAAGAGAGTACTCTGTAATTAAATAGTGAGTGATAAGTGCACAGTATCTCAAAACTCACATACTAGATATATATATATATGTAGGGATAAATATATCCAGAGACGGTACTCAAATCTTCAAGAGTAAACAATATATAAAAAAGGGTCCCTAAAGACGACGCAAAGAATAGGTTAAAATAGGACTATAAAGCTACTGTGTAGCTAGGGAAATAGGCTTCAAGCTAGGAGCCTAAGATTTACTGTGTACAAAGGTCTTCCACAAGGCACATTAATAATGTCTGGTTAATACCATAAAGTGCCTCAGCCTATATAGAAGTGCTCATACAATTATATAATGCACAATGAGCTACTTCACAGGATCCTCCGTGGAAACAGCACAGGTGACTGAGTGAAGGTAAGTACGTATTAAATTGTATTTACAAGTATATCAATTGTTGTTTGAAGAGATACTTCTGAACCCACTGATTATCTCCTGTACAGCTGCGTAGTGTGAGTATAAGCTATGGTCTACAGTGTACCACACTTAGGTTGTTCCACACTAAATAGTACCTGTGTAAGTGAGACCAAGCTCCATGACACACATTGTATTGGTCAGATAGTATATAAAAATTCCACCCGGCGTGGTGTATTCATGAACACCACAGAACATTAGCTAGCCGGGTGGAAAGGAATATAATTGTAAATAGCGCTATTAACAAGGTGTCAGGCAGGCAGATACATCTGTTAGCCTAAATAGATCCATACAGGTCACTGAATAACTCCTGTACGACTGCGTAGTGTAAGTCTAGGTTATGGTCTACTGTGTACCATACTTAGGTTGTTCCACAATGAATAGTACCTGTATAAGTAAGACCAAACTCCGTGGCACTCACTGCATTAATCGAGTAATATGTAGAAGGCTTGGAGAAGAGTATAATTGTAAGTAGCAGCGCACCTCGATATAGCTCAACCCTGTCAAGGTTGCCTCGGAGCTGCGCTGGACGCCGCCGCACTGACACATGTGCTGACGTCACAGAGGAGCGCCCACCACCGACGGACGTTTTGCGTCGCTCTGACGCTTTCTCAAGGTGGCCTACGCAGTCGTACAGGAGTTATTCAGTGACCTGTATGGATGTGTTTAGGCTAACAGACGTGTATCTTTCCACTCTTTCCACTCTTTTCCAAGATTTTTGACACTGCCCTACATCCATCCATATGTTTAATAGATGTAAATAGAGCAGTTACATCTGTAGTGACTAGATAATAATTATCTTTCCATCCTATTTTATCTTGAAGGAGTAAGACATAATTCGTATCTTTAAGATGGGACTTTTGTTCCTTTACCAAATCTTGTAAGAAGCTATCTATGAACTACGAGAGATTAGATGTCATAGACCCAATGCCTGATATAATTGACCTCCCTGGGGGATTAAATGTGTCATTATGAACCTTGGGTAGGAAGTAGAATATCGGAAATCTAGGATTATCTATAGTTAGAAATTTTAATTAATTGACACAAACGGATGTATGCTTAATTAGATCAAATAAAGGCTAGAGTATAACCATAAATTAAAGGCAAAATAGACTCCTCCTCCCCCTGATGAAGCGTGACAAGTTCACGGGAAACATGCGTCGGGTTACAGTGATGTCAGGACACTGACGTCCACACAGTGAGCGGACCACAAGCTGGATCGTGATGGAGTGACGGGTTGTATGGCGGTGGCTATTTTGCCTTTTACTTCTATCTATGGTTATCCTCTAGCCATTATTTGATCTAAATAAGCATACATCCGTTTGTGTCAAGTAGAGCAAGACTCATGTAGTAGACATCTAGGTAGACGCGGCACATGACGCTGCAGCTGACGGCTCTCCAAATTGACAGAAACTGGTATTTATCCCTGTTTAAAGTTACTATTGGAATACGAGTGCAATTGTACCTTACACAGGAGGGCTGCTCTTGTGTTGTAGTGTCTACTCTCTGACGGCAGTTGCATATCGCATTGACACTTTGACACTGTGTTGCAGTACTATTTCCTATTGATTTACTACATAATGCAATCTATAACAAAGGTAGAACGCAAATCAGAGATTTCTCTAAAAACACAGTGATACACAGTGTCCATTGCCATACCTAAGCATTCTTGTGTCTTGTATATCTTTTCGTTTGAGGTTGTTTATTCTTGTATTGTGGGGCATGGTACCTCCTAGAAATATTAGTTAATATACAGCTTATACGTATATAGAACCACTCCTTCTTCTACTTTATACCATCCACAGCCTACCACCAAATATAGTTGCGGAGATTGGTGATCTTCACAGTTGCAAACACTTATATATTGTAGTATTGCATTTATGCATGAGACAGCCTAGTATAGTGTTGGCAATATCCATACTACCTTTAAGTGCTAATAAGATAATCCTATTCCACCATAGGTACAACGTATATAGGTGGTCTATCCTCACTGAGGGGATTTTATTCACATTGTAAATAAACTATTCACTTTGTTCGTTGATGTTACATATATGTTAATACAATTTTATTATTTTTTCTTAAACTTAGTGGAGTCTCCTAGAGCTATCAATAATTCTTATAGTTGAGATTGTGCATTTATTTGAGTATGGCACTCTGAGCTATCGTAGCATATCATATAGTGCTATAGGCATGAGTGCAAACTAAGAGGGACTCTTTTTGTGACCCCAAGCAGGGATTCACATAGTTGTTGTACATATTATTTATTTATTTATAAAATATTTTACCAGGAAGTAATACATTGAGAGTTACCTCTTGTTTTCAAGTATGTCCTGTAAGCTTTCATTCCCTTATGCACCGCCATCATTTTTACATACTTACCACTGAATTGGGTTGAGCAGCAGGCTTCTTTGTTTTGTAAGGTAATACACTATTCTGCTCCTTCTTACATCTCAGCCCTAATTTCTCGCTATACACCATCCCGGCTCTTGCGTTCTGCTCAACGATGTCTTCTGTCTACCACTTTTGTTTCTAAAGCCCTCTCTGTCTTTGACATGTTAAGTTTGAGTAGGCAGAGAGCCAACAAGGATGATATAGCAGAGGAACGATCAGAGACTGGTCTGTACGGCAGGTGTTGTCAGGTTGAAAAGTATATTTGTATCAACATAGAGGTAAAATATTTGAACCCAAGAGATGTGATACTATAAGCTATAGAGAGTGTAAAGAGCAGAGGTCCCAGGACAGACCCCTGGGGTACCCCCACAGAGAGATCGACAGAGGAGGAAGATATATCAATTTTATAAAAACTAAGTATTCATGATGAATGGATTCAAAACAGTTGTAAAGTAACGAACAACTGTCCTACACTGAATAGGAAACGTTACATCTATGTATATCAATAAGTAGTCACCTCTTTCATGTGAATCTATATACTTCAACCTCTACCAATAATAGGACTATTAGCCCTTTATCAGAGAAGTTCACATCCAAATTGAGATAAAGCTTGCAAATGGATTGAAACAGTATCCATAATATTACAATCAATCTCTGTAGAAACAATGTACAGTAACCTCAGATGGTTTACACTTTCTCTAATAAAAGTAACAATGTCCATGTCCTCATTTAGTCCCTCGGGAGAAAGTGTCTGTGAAGTGAAAATCCTAATGGATTCTTCTTGCAAAGTGCAATAAATCTATTTCCTAAATGGTTTACATTTATGGTTTCTATCCCCATAAGACATCCCATTAGGATCCCCATAACGATCCTGTGAGAAATACCTTGACACACCATGTAACATATTTATTAATGACATTCCTTCCAGGTTCTAGGAATCATCCCCTTAAAGTTCTTTTAGTTCTACCAATAGATTGGAGGCCGTGAGGGCATTCCAATAAATATAACACAAAAACCTGTTAGTTAATAAAACCATGAGTACGGAGTAATGTAGTTGTACTATTGGACAAAGTGTTTCATCTTGTCTCTAATGAATTTACATGTGACGCACCGCGTTGCTCCACATCCGTTGGTCTCGTCGATGTCCACAGCTTGTTATTTTCATCGGAGCTTAAAGCTCTTGGGATACATGTTCAGATTTTCAGATTTTTTTAAATATATGTAGCCAGGTCTCCTCAGCCTGTCAGCACCCCCCTTACCTCGTGTCCGATCGCGGGTGCCGCCGAGCTCAATGGCGGCTCCGCAAGGCGATCACCGGGGTGAGGGCGGTCAGGCTCTGGCTCGGGGGTTGCCGGGGACGCGTGCGGCCGGTTGCTAAGGCCGCGATCGCGTCACTGGACTCCTGGCGCTCCCGGAGCCGGGGGGAGAGGGCGTCGCCATTAGAGAAGGACTCGCGCATACGCAGTGATCGCGCATGCGCAGAAGATAGCCCAGAGTCAGTTAGAGTCGCGCGAGTGCCAGAGCAGAGTAGGGAAACATTGAGGCGGCCCCTAAAGACTCGCGCATGCGCAGGGCAAGCGCACGCGGCCTCAATGCCCAGATAGGCTCCATGGGACTACAACTCCCATGGAGCATAGCGAGGGAGGCATCAGGTGCCTCATAGGAGCCAATAGGGCTGCAGGATCTCTAGAGGGAGAAAAGAGATACATTTCGCGGGCTTGGAGCACGCGAGGAGTGAGAGTCAGGAGCAGCCCAGGGAAGGAGGTAGGGTGCAGGAGTCAGGGACTCCCTGCACTAGGCCAGCAGCCCTAAGGGCCAAGTTAGCCCTGATTCCCCACTAGGTTAGTGAGTGTTGCCAGGGACAGCCCTCAGGTTAGGGACCCTGTCACTTACTGTAGTTAGAGCTGGGGAACAGAAAGGGAAGAAAGGGACAAGTGGGCTGAGTGTTAGTCTGCAGAGCGTTGCTGCAGGAATTAGGGGAGGTAAGCGACGTGAGACAACTGGGGGGTTCATAGCGGTAACCAGTCCGGGGAGCCAAAGCCCAGGGTCCGCGTTGCGCGTAGTATGAGGCAACTGGGGGGGTTCATAGTGGTAACCAATCCGGGGAGCCATGGCCCAGGGCCCGTGTTACGAGTAGGGTGGGTGCAGGGACCTACCTGCATAGGATAGGCAACCCCGCAGGCCCTTGGAGTTTTCCTTAAGCCACCTAAGGATGCTGTGCTGTAGGGACGGCCTATAGTACAGTGTGTGTCACATTGTTGTAGTGTTAGATAGGGACTCAGCGGACGCTGCGGTTCCAGTGAAGGAGTTCGGGCTCAAGTCGGGGCCACAGAGAATATCTCCAGGTTGGGATCAGACGGAATCATCACGCGTCTGACCCTTTGTGAAGTGGTTGCTGATCCGAGCACCGGAGTGCTCGGCAGGTACTATACAGTCATAAGTGCACCAACGGGCCCTTAGTGTAGTTGTGACTGCGCAGTCACCCAGTGCTTCTCTCTGCAGGAGTGCGGGACATTGGGTGGGACTCTATGGACACTGGGTGGGATCTCCTGGTGTTGGGAAAGCATCCTGCTAGAGAGGGACACCTGTTATGATGTTATTGCCGTGATATGTGTTATCTTACATTCCTAAGTAAAAGGTATTAGTTATTACCCCTTCAGTTGTATGTGATTATTGTGATTGCCCTGCGAGGAACCACTCCCCCTATGGTGGGAGCCATCGCAGGTGGAGGCGCTGCATCGAGTAAGTGGTTACCCATAGTATTATAATTGCCCCAGGTTCCCCGTGGCGAAAGCTCAGCCCTCCTGTGAGCCAACAGGTAACGCACCACACACCTGGTAACACTGTGTGTTTCTCCGCACCCACAGTATAATCTGCGATTGGGGGGGGGGGGGGGAAACCCGTTACATATATATTAATTTTGGCTTCTCCTATAATTTCTCTAAAAATTGGATCAGCTTTAAGAAGTGGACAGTGTTTATTTAATATCTTATTTCTATCATTAGCTCGTTTATTCTATCTAGTGATACTATCTTCATCATTTTTCATTTTACTTTTGTTTCTATTCCCCTCTGTCTTGGTAGATCAACACCTCGGTTTTTTTTTGCGTCCTCTCATACTGTATGTGCTCTCAATATGTTTTATCTTCATAACCCTTTTTCATCATTTTTTCTTTCAAGTCTACGGATTGAGATATAAAATCAATATCCCTTGAGCAGTTCAGTGTCAGCCGTTGGAACTGTCCATAGGGAATAATTGCCTTCCACTTCTGATTGTGGTTACTGTTTGTAGCTAAATAGGTATTGGCATCTACTAATACTCTCAAATTAGTTTTGTTGTTGTAAAATAGGGATTTTCAATTTGTAAAAATATTTTACAGCCTGTGTACCTGTATGCATATCTTTATTTATATAGCGCCATCTATGTACATAGCGCTTCACAGCAGTAATACAGTACACGTGACATAATAGAATAACATATAATGGGAATATGTGCTTGATGTCCTATAGCGCACATCCCCATCATGTTACCCACAAATAGGTATTGTCCCATCTCAAATCTTTCAAAGAATTCAATACACGACCAGTGTCCTGTAAATAGGACTTTAAGATCCAAAAATATATGGTTGGAGGAACATATCCAGGTATTGCGAGATTTGCTGTAAGCGAATTAAACCCCAATGCAATCGGCCTTCCTAGGGGATTTTCTAAATTCTTATGAACCTACGGAAGGTAATAAAATATTGGTATCTTAGGATATTTAATTAACAAATAATTGAATTAATTTTCAGAATCTTGTCTTTAAAAGCTTTCTCTAATAATAATTTTAATTCTTTCTGAAATATTCCAGTTGGATTATAAAATGCTTAATCTCTTAGAAAAACGATTAGTTTCCCCTATACTATTATTCTTGTCTAATATCATTCCTCCTCCGCCTATGGCTTCCTGTTTGATAATAATCGCCTTTCTTTCAACCATTCATTGAAGGTTGTTGTTTCAATATAGTCAAATTATTAATTTTACTTTCTTTATCTTTACACATTTCTTGAAAATCTTCACTAACCATTTCAGAAACAATCCCTACAAAGCTTATACCCTAAACGCTGCGGGGTAGAATGTAGATTTCTATATTAAATGAGAATGAATAAACGCCCCATCCTCTCTAGTATCCCGGCATACAGTATATAATATATATCGCAATCTGTGAGTAGATCCTGCTCAAAAGAAGCCCAATTCACTCTCAGACATTTTTCAACGATTCTATCAAATCAGATAAATTCATTTCATCCTTTGTAGAGAGAACTACAATTTCATAATTGCTTCAAATAGCCTTAGATGTATTCATGTATGTATGTATGGAAAAGAAAAAAAAGGCCAGCGCTTCAATTTAACCAATATATTAAGTAAGTGTGATACTACAGTCATATTAAGGGTAAATATGTATGTATATATGAATATATGATACCAGTTTAAAATATATATATATATAATTGACTAGTGCAAAACCAATATGATAAGGTGTTAGGTATAGTGTGTATTGAATTACTTATAATATAATAAACTTAATTACTTCTAAATATAATAAACTTTAATCTGAGTGAATGGTGCACTAATAAAGGTGTATTGTGAAAAAACAGGAAAAAAATATATATTATATATGATATACACTGTATATTACTTTTATTTTTTAAATAAAAAAATATTTTAAGTTAGTTTTCTATTATTTTTTTTTCTGTGTAAATCTAAAAAAAATATCAACGGGAACCGGATAGTCATTTGGGGCAAAGGACAGTCCTGTGCTTAAATACTGACTCTGGAAATGGAAAGTTCACATTTCAAATTTCTTTACTGGCAGTGCTTTCGTTGGCCTTTAATATCTCCTTCCTTCTCTTCCTCTCTGTGATTCTTCCTCCTCCTCCCTTTCTTACCTCTTCTAGTCTTGCTGTTAATGTTAGATGAGGAACACCCCCTACTATCCTTTCTGTTGCAGTTTGCTTGTGGCTCTATGGTTACAATGAGATTATCCTCCATAGTCGTCCAATTCATAGGTGGAGTCCTGAAATGTACAGGGTCTTTTTTCTTTTTTAAAAGGATTAAATGGCATCCTGGATATATTCCCTTTATTTTTCCTAGACCAATTTCTTTGTTTTTACGTTATATATATATTTTTTTTTTCCGTTTTGTATAATGGCTTTTTCCTCTCTCCATCCTCTCATTTAGATGATTTCCCATCACATTAAATCCCTCTGTTTTCTTTCAGTTAGACGTAGAGAATGATAGAATAACTACTATTAGAAGTGGAAGACAAATAATTCCTATTGGACAGTTCCAAAGGCTGAATAGGAACTGCTCAAGGGATATTGATTTTATATCTCCACCCTGTAGACTTGAAATAACAATGTAAGGAAAAGTGTTATTAAGATCATATGAGAGGGCGAAAAATATTGATAGACGAGGTGTTGATCTGCCAAGATGGGAATAGAAAGAGAAATAAACTAAGTAAGGTAAAAGTACTGGTAGAAGAAATCTCTCATCACTAGATATAATAAATGAGCTAATGAATCAACACTGGCCACTTCTTAAAGCTGATCCAATTTTAAGAGACTGTACGAGAGCTGCCAATTTTTATTTATATATGTATATATATATATATATTTATTTATTTAAAGTTATGGTGGGTGAAAAAGGCAACAAGAACCCTCCACCGTATAGCATATACAGTAGCAAATAAAGAATATCACTTGTGAGCACATTCACATGTCTTAGGCAGGTCTGCAACCCTGCCTTTCACCATTATCACAGAGTATACAGTGCTTCCACTGCAGCAAGGGATTCTGGGAAATAACATGCAAATGAGCACACAATGTGTCACCTTTTGTCTGAAAACCATTGTTACATGGAGCCCATATAAGCTAATGCTCGCTGTTAACACAGCTTTAAAGAACAGCATGGGAATCAGATGCAAAGCCAGAGAAACCATTCACAGACATGTTTCAACCTTAATGGGTATCATCAGTGTGAAGTTGGTTGTACTGCTGGCTTTGCATTTTCAAACAAATTTTTTTTCAGACAAAAGGTGACACATTGTGTGCTCATTTGCATGTAATTTCCCAGAATCCCTTGCTGCAGTGGAAGCACTGTATGCTGGGGATAATGGTGAAAGGCAGGGTTGCAGACCTGCCTAAGACATGTGAATGTGCTCACAAGTGATCTTTTTATTTGATATATATATATCTATATATCTATATGTAGCCAGGTCCCCTCTGTCCCACGATCCCCCCCTCGTTACCTCCGCTGCCGGGGGTCACTCGACAGACCCGCCGGCACTTCTGGAGGGTGGGGGCCAGTGCAGGGAGCGCTTTCGGCGTCTCCGAGCTCCCGTCGGCTCCCGAGTAGGGCGCCGCCATCTTTGTTTAGTTCGCGCATACATAGAGTCCCCGCATGTGGCGGCCAGCCAGGGACATTGCGCATGCGCAGTGATAGCGCGCGAGAGGCAGCCAACCAGCAGAGGGCTCTAGAGAGGGACTACATATCCCATGAGCCTAAGGAGCTCCCCACATGACCCCAGGGAGCCAATAGGGCTACAGCATCTCCCTGCAGAGGAGATTAGATACATTTCACGGGCTCTGAGCACGTTAGGGAGTCGGCGTCAGGAGCAGCTAGGGGAAGGAGATAGGGTGCAGGAGTCAGTGACTCCCTGCACTAGGCCAGCAGCCCCCTAGGCCCCAGATAGCCCTGAGCCACCAGTAGCATTGTGTTGTTTCAGGGACAGGCCCCAGGTTAGGGACCCTGCCCCTTATTATCCAGAGTCAGTTAGGGACACAGTGGACGCTGCGCGTCCATCCGGGTGGGATCGCCTGGGCTCAGACCTTCGCTGTCGCTGCAGCAGCTATCCGGGTGGGATCGCCCCGGACGGTAGTTCCTGTGGTCAGCTGTCATCGGATCCTTTGTGAAGCTCCTTGGCAGGCCCGGGCACTGGAGTGCTCGGCAAGTAACCATCACCAAGCGCACCAACTAAACTATATTATACTTACACGGGACTAGTGGCTGCGCAGTCACACATATCTATTTCACGTGAAGGGACATAGTGTGTGGGGTTACTGGACACGGGGTGGGATCACCCGGTGAAAGGGGGTAGCGTCCTGCGAGACGCAGTAGTAGTGTCTCCTCTACAGAGGGACACCTGTTGATATATATGAATAAGTACATTTGCATTAGTAAAGTCATTGGTTGTTTACATGCTGTGTGAAGAATATATATATATTGTCCTGCGACGAACCACTCCGCCTCTGGTGGGAGCCATCGCAGGTGGAGGCGCTGCACCGAGTACGAGGTTACTCTTATTATTTATACGTGCCCCAGGCTCCCTGTGGCGGAGGTTTACGCCTCCTGTGAGCCTAACAGGTAAAGCACCACACCTGGTAACATTGGCTTCCTCGCACACATACACTATATGCGATCATGTCTGTGCCGTCAAAGCAAGAAGTTCATGACTGGGCATTAGCGCGCCGCATGTCCCCAAGACGCGTGGTGGCAGTGGCGGGAGTATCAAACGACACGGACTTATTCGCAGTGCACAAGCAAGTAAGAAATTGTCCGGGACTGACCACCGCCCGGGTGGTAGACTATAAATTTGATGCTGACGGCCGGGGGACCACCTACCTCCTGGCCACCGAACGCGACATATGTTCAGAGACTGTTCCCCATGTATTAAACCTACCAGAGCCCTCCGCAGAGGACTGTCTCATGATATATCCTGACACCCAGGCGCCCGAAGAACCGTCCACCAGTACTCCTCACAGGGTAGGTTCCCCCTAAGGTCTCCTTCACTCTGAGCGGTGTAGGAGGAGTTAGCAGCTGGGCGGGGAGTCGACCCACCTCGCCTACCCCTGATAGACGGTCAGGCAGTCCCCCAACCAAGCGTAGCGTAGGAACTGGAACCAGTAGTCAGCCCCTTAGTGGAAGTCTCTCCTTGAATATGACAGCCTCCCAACGAGTAGAAGTCATAACCATCTCGTCTCAAGCACAGAGCTACCGGAAACTAAAAGCCTTTTCTTGGATTCTACCGACGCCTTCAGTAGAAGAAGGGATCAAAACATGGCGGGAACATACTCTCCAAGTAATAGCGGAGTGGTCGTGCTCCGAAGCCAGCAAAAGACAGAGGTTGGTTGAGTGTCTCAGAGCCCCAGCCTCCCTACTGGTACGGACGCATCGTGAAGTGGAAGGAGAAGTTACGGCACAGGAACTGGTGGAAATGGTCACTCAGTCCTATACCCGAGAAGACGACGAGGATGAGCTGATGGCCCAGTTCAAAGCTCTTGGCCAAAAAGAAGGAGAGGATTTGTCTGCCTTCGTCCGCAAACTACAGCTGTCGCTGGGGAACCTCCTGTCCAAAAACATCATTTCAGTTGCCGAAGTGGACCGGTACCGACTCAAACAGCTACTAAAGAGGTCGTTGCCTAGCAACTCCATAGCTATAATGATGCGGGCCGCCCCGATCGCTGCTGTACCGCCCAGCTACATGGAATTGTTGCGGCACATCAGAGGACATGAGGTGCAGCTACATTTTCATGAATCAAAAAAGACCAAGGAAACCATCAAGGGTGACACCTCTGTCCCCTCCGCCCCAAAGGGTAAGAAATCTTCCAACCAGGAAGAGGAGGTGACTCACAAATCGCCTGCCGGGAAGGGCCGTACCTCCGAGAGATCATCTTCCACGTACAAGGGTCATCCTGAATGCCGCGAAGTCGTTTGTTATAACCGCGGTAAGAAGGGCCACTTCTCCAGCGATTGTCCGGAGAGGGAGGATCCTCCAGAGGAATAACCTCCCGATAGAGGAAATTCCGCCCGGTCAATGGTCTGCCGCGTACAAATGGCAGAGTCTGACCCAGAAACCCCTACTGGAACCGAAGATGCTCCTCCTGACTCCGGCCCCAGTATGACGCCTTACCCAGGGAAGCTTACAGTCAAGTAGGCCCCTCGGCCATCGTGCCTGTTGTACTGGAAGGGATCTATGCATCTGCCCTACTGAACACCGGATCCCAAGTGACCATTATATACCGCAAGTTCTATGACCAGCACCTTAGACACTGCCCCCTGAGGTCGGCCGAACATATGAAGGTTAGGGGGTTAAGTAATGAAGACTACCCCATCGATGGGATTGTAAGGGTTCAACTGGAAATACTCCAACTGAACACCGGCAAGAAACACCCCATGCATGTAGCGGCAATGGTATGCCCGGAGCCCCAAGACCAGTGCAAGTATCCGATCATCTTGGGAACCAATACTGATATAGTACAAGCTGTAATCAGAGCATACCTGAAAGAGACCAATGAGTTGCCGCTGGCCAATTCGCTCCTAGATCCCGTCCTGCGAGAGGAGTGCAACGGGGTCTATGACTTGGAGCGTCATGGGGATCTCTACAATCGTCAACGCGGACTGACGACCATATTACCAGTGGGAGAGCAACGATTGGCCATCTGGTGCTGTTATCCTGGACGAGATGAGAACGATCAGCTCTTCTCTCTGGAGAGTACCCCTGAGGAAGAAGTTCAGAGACGGTATAGGGTACTACCCTAAGTGAGTTAGTGGACAACTAAAATCCCTCTACGAACTTACGTATATGTGCAGAACATCTCCCCATTCCCGATGGAACTTGATGCCGGACAGAGTCTGGGTTACATATATCCGGTCAGCCCTGTGGAAACAACGCGCCAGGTGAATGCGGCGGCGGCAGCGGGTGAGCGGTTAGTCGATCTGGACTTCAACTTCGGTGAGTCGACATTGCCCACTGAGTGGAAAGAGCGGCTGACAACTCAGTTGAATAAACGACGGACTGTGTTCTCCACGAGTGAGATGGATGTGGGGTGCAGTCGCAGCGCTCAACACGCCATTAGACTGAGTGATGCCACTCCGTTCCGTGAACGCTCTCGTCGCATCGCCCCTAGGGATGTGGACGATGTGAGGAACGTCTTGCAAGAAATGGAGACCGCTGGGATTTTGACGGAGTCTCAGAGCCCTTACGCCTCTCCCATAGTGGTGGTGAGGAAAAAGAACGGATCCGTACGACTGTGTGTCGACTATCGAACCCTGAACAATCGTACGATACTGGACCAGTACAACCTTCCTCGCATTGAAGAGATCCTGAATGCTCTGAACGGAAGCCAATGGTTCAGCGTGCTCGATCTAAGATCTGGGTACTATCAGGTACCCATGAATGCAGAGCATCAGGAGAAAACAGCCTTCGTCTGCCCCCTGGGGTACTACCAATTTACACGTATGACCCAAGGTATATGTGGGGCCCCCGCTACCTTCCAAAGACTGATGGAGAAGACTATCGGGGACATGAACCCTCGGGAGTGTCTCGTCTACCTGGACGACATCATTGTCTTCGGAAGGACCCTGGAAGAGCAAGAAGAGAGACTGCTTAAAGTGATAGACCGTCTTGGGAAAGAAGGATTGAAATTGTCCTTCGACAAGTGTCGGTTTTGTCACACCTCAGTGACCTACTTGGGACACATCATGTCTGCTCAAGGAATCGCCACCGACCCAGCTAAAGTAGAAGCGGTCGTGAACTGGCCCCGTCCCGAGAATGTCGCGGAACTATGATCCTTCCTGGGGTTCTGTTGGTATTACCATCGCTTCGTGGAAGGGTACTCTAGTCGAGCTAAACCCCTGAACAATCTGTTGAAGATATACCCCGAAGATACAGGAAGGAAGGCCACATCGGCCCATCAACCGTTTGGCGATAAATGGATGCCTGAGTGTGAACAGGCCTTCATGAAGTTGAAGAAAAACCTGACCGAAGCGCCGGTGCTTGCGTATGCTGATCCCGAACAACCATACGTTCTGCATGTGGATGCCAGTCTCAATGGACTGGGTGCCGTCCTGCACCAGAAGCACCCCGAGGGCCTTCGGCCTGTAGCCTACTTCAGCCGCAGTCTGACACCCAGTGAACAGAAATACCCTGTCCACAAGTTGGAGTTCCTGGCTCTCAAGTGGGCGATCACCGAGAAGCTCCACGATTACCTTTACGGTGTTACGTTTGAGTTAAGGACGGATAACAATCCCCTCACGTACATCAATACCTCGGCCAAATTGGATGCAGCAGGACACCGATGGCTGGCAGCTCTGAACAATTACCGCTTCTCCCTGAAGTATAAGCCGGGACCCTTGAATGTCGAGGCTGACGCCCTCTCCCGACGGCCAGGGCTAAGTGCCACTCAAGATGATGAGGAATGGGAAGAACTTCCAGGACATGGGATGCAAGCTATGTGCAGCACCACCGCCATCATCAACGATCAAGTGGCCTTCTCAGAATTACGGGTTGCGGATTCCTTGGGATGCCAGTCGCAGGCTGTCCCAGCCGCCTACTGCGATCCAAAAGGGATGAACATAACTCATGACAAAGTGCTACGGTGGAAAGATCTGGTAGACTACCAAATACGAGATCCTGTCATTAGTATCATTAGGCAAGCCATTGAAAAGAAGAAACCAACCCTTCTGAAGAGTGCTCCCAACGACTTGGTTGCCTCACTCATGCGGGAAGTGGACAAATTCGAAATTGATAACTGTTTACTCTATCGGGTGGTGCAATATCACAACCACCCGGACAGACGACAACTAGACCTCCCTAGGAATTTACAGTACATGGTGTTAAAGTCCCTGCATGATGAGCATTTGGGTTGGTCCGAGACCGCTTTTTCTGGCCCAAGATGCAAGAGGCCGTAGAACGCCATTGTCGCCGTTGCTCACGGTGTATCCAACGCAAGACTCTGCCTACCCGAGCAGCGCCCATGGGCCATCTGAAAAGTTCTGGTCCAATGGACCTTGTGTGTATGGACATTCTGTGCATTGAGCCTGATAGCCGAGGAATATGCAATGTGCTGGTCATCACGGACCATTACACTCGGTATGCCCAGGCCTTCCCCACTAAAGACCAGAATGCTATCACGGTGGCGAAGATATTATGGGAGAAGTACTTCGTTCATTACGGTCTTCCAAATCGCCTCCACTCAGACCAAGATCGGGATTTTGAGAGCACTCTGATCCGAGAATTGCTCAAAATGCTGAACATTGCCAAATCACGAACGACCCGTACCACCCCGAAGGAGACGCTTTGCCAGAACGATTTAATCGGACCTTACTGGACATGCTTGGAACTCTAAAGGGAGCTCAGAAGACTGAATGGAGTCGACACGTGGAGGCCCTGGTGCATGCATACAATTGTACCCGACACGAGTCAACTGGATTCTCCCCATCCTTCCTCATGTTCGGATGAGAGGCGAGACTGCCAGTGGATGTACGTCTTAGAGTCTCGACGGATGGGATACACAATGCTACCCATTTCAAATACGTGCAAAGACTTAAAGACAGCTTGCAGCAGGCCTATCAACAGGCTGAGAAGTCTACAGCTAAGCTGAATGCTGATAATAAAAGGCGTTACGATCATAAGGTCAAATATCGGGAGCTTCGTCCTGGAGACGCTGTGTTGCTTCGAAATCTGGGGTCCCAGGAAAACACAAATTGGCCGCCGATGGAGAGACGGCGTATTTGAAGTAGAATCGCAGATGCTTGGCCTCCCGGTCTATCGCATCAAAGACACTGAAGGTCGGGTAAAGGTATGGCACCGTAACCATCTTCTCCCCATTCCACAAGTGGGAGATGAGGAAGCAGAAATACTGGCCACTCCGCTCAACGGTGAGTCCGACTTATCAGAGATGGGTCAAGAGACTGTAAATAACGAAACCCACTCTGAAACTCCTGAAGACCCTATGGAAGGACCCTCTCAAAGGGACTACTCCACAGAAGGGGCATCTCCTGGAGGAGCTATGGGTAAAGGTCCCCATAGGCCAATGCCTACTAAGGTGGCACCAACAGGCCAGCCTTTGGATCCACAGAGCCAGTGCTTTGTGCCAAACAGAAACTGTTCAGAGACATTTCTCCCCTCAAGGGAAGAGGCTGAGCCTCAGGACTGTGTTTATTACTCCCCCGAGGGAGTTGCAGAAGAACAGCTCCGAAGGAGCCAAAGAGTCAGGTACCCTCCAAATCGGGTAACCTATGATCAAATTGGGGCACCCCATTATGAGGCTCAGCAGTGGTCTCGGAGCAAAATCCAATCTGTGATTGTGATGCTCACAGAATTGTGCAACATCGTATAAAGTCAATGCGAATGTGCTAAATTATATAATTGAACTGCATTTTTATTATATAAATTCTGTACATGGTTGAGTTGTGTTCCAAGCGAGGTCGTTGGTTTTTTTTTTTACCAGGGGGAGGATGTAGCCAGGTCCTCTCTGTCCCGTGATCCCCCCCTCGTTACCTCCGCTGCCGGGGGTCACTCGACAGACCCACCGGCTCTTCTGGAGGGTGGGGGCCAGTGCAGGGAGCGCTTTCGTCATCTCCGAGTTCCCGGCGGCTCCCGAGTAGGGCGCCACCATCTTTGTTTAGTTCGCGCATGCGCAGTGAGTCCCCGCATGCGGCGGCCAGCCAGGGACATTGCGCATGCGCAGTGATAGCACGCGAGAGGCAGCCAACCAGCAGAGGCCTCTAGAATGGGACTACATATCCCATGAGCCTAAGGAGCGCCCCACATGACCCCAGGGAGCCAATAGGGCTACAGCATCTCCCTGCAGAGATATGGTGCCTATAACTAAAAAGGGAGCTTGATTACAACCGGGGAATTATAGACCTGTAAGCCTGACATCAAAAGTGGGAAAGCTACTTCAAGGTTTAGTACGGGATAATCAGGAATACCTAATAGATAACAAATCTATTAGTAATAGTCAGCATGGAGTTATGAAGGATAGATCATGCCAAAAAAACCTTATTAGATTCTTTGAGGAGGTGAGTAGGAATTTAGTCATATATAGAAGCACATGCACACCGCTGGTAGGTGCTGGAGGGGGGTACTTATCTGCCGTGCGCTGTATCCAGGGAGGTCCAGACATCCCAGAAGTACTCGAGCAAAGGAATGGAAGCAGGCACACGGTCTTTCTAAAGGTGCAGTTTGGTGGCACAATAAACTGCACCTTTAGAAAGACCGTGTGCCTGCTTCCATTCCTTTGCTCGAGTAGGAATTTAGACCAGGGTAATGCAGTTGATGTGGTCTACTTAGATTTTGCAAAGTGTCTTTTGATATGTTGCATATGAGGTTAGTGCATAAAATAAAGGAAATTGGACTCTGTGAAAATATTTGCATCTGGATTAAAAACTGGTTGAAGGATAAACAACAGAGAGTTGTCATAAATGGAACCTTTTCAGGTTGCGCTAAAGTTGTAAGTGGAGTACGCCAAGGATCAGTACTGGGACCCCTGCTTTTTAACTTGTTAATCAATTACCTTGAAGATGGCAGATGAGGTTTAATACAGATAAATATAAGGTTGTGCATTTGGGAAACAATTACAAACTAAATGGGGCAAAATTAGGTCAATCCTTCATGGAGAAGGATGTAGGAGTGCACGGAGATAGCAGGCTTAGTAATTTATTTATTTATAAAATATTTTACCAGGAAGTAATACATTGAGAGTTACCTCTCGTTTTCAAGTAGGGCACAGAGTTAAGACAAATAATACATGGTTACAAATACAGTTACATAAATGAACAGGGTATACATTATATACAATACATTGCATGCACAGTTAAAGAAAATATATGTTATGGGCGTATGTAACAGTTACAGACCAGATTAAAATGTGAGACAGCCTTAGATTTGAAAGAACTTAAACTGGTGGTGGATGTGAGAGTCTCTGGTAGGTTGTTCCAGTTTTCGGGTGCACGGTAAGAGAAGGAGGAACGGCCGGATACTTTGTTGAGCCTTGGGACCATGAACAGTCTTTTGGAGTCTGATCTCAGATGATAAGTGCTGCATGTGGTAGGGGTGAGGAGCTTGTTCAGGTAGCTGGGTAGCTTGCCCATAAAGAATTTAAAGGCAAGACAGGAAAGGTGAACTTTGCGCCTAGACTCTAGTGATGACCAATCTAGTTCTTTGAGCATTTCGCAGTGATGTGTGTTATAGTTGCATTGGAGAACAAAACGACAAATTGAATTGTAGAGGGTGTCAAGTTTGCTAAGGTGGGTTTGAGGTGCCGTGCCATATACTATGTCTCCATAATCAATAATTGGCATTAGCATCTGCTGTGCGATACGCTTTCTGACCAGGACACTTAGGGAGGATTTGTTCCTGTAAAGTACCCCTAGTTTGGCATAGGTCTTGGTTGTCAGGGTAACAATGTGCATCCCGAATGTTAAGTGGGAGTCAAACCATAAGCCCAGGTATTTAAAACTAGTGACAGGAGTTAGGGTGGTGTTAGTGTTGGTTCTAATATGGAGCTCAGTCGCTGGAAGCTTTAAGAATTTAGTCTTGGTCCCAAATACCATTGTTACAGTCTTGTCAGTGTTTAAAAACAGTTTGTTTTGGGAAATCCAGTTTTCGAGTCTCAAAAAGTCAGACTGAAGTATGTGTTGAAGGTCAGAGAGGCTATGGCTGTGTGCATATAGGATTGTGTCATCTGCATACATGTGTATTGAGGCTTCCTTATAAGCTGTGGGAAGATCATTAATGAACACTGAGAAGAGTAGGGGCCCCAGAACAGAGCCTTGCGGGACACCACAGGTGATATCCAGGGGGTTGGAGTTAGAGCCTGAGATGGACACATGTTGGGATCTTCCTGATAGGTAGGACTGAAACCAGTTTAAAGCATGCTTCCCTATTCCAGAGCTCTGGAGTTTGTTAAGCAGGATAGCATGATCAACTGTATCAAAAGCCTTTGCAAAATCTAGGAATACTGCACCAGTGAGTTGACCCCGTTCCATTCCACACTGGATTTCATTGCAAACTTTTAGCAGGGTAGTTACGGTGGAGTGTTTGGGACGAAAGCCAGATTGGAATTGGCTAGGGAAATTTGTCTTGGTGTAGTAGTCGTTTAATTGGGAGTGGACACATTTTTCCATGACTTTGGATAGAATTGGGAGAAGTGAGATTGGTCTGTAGTTTGAGACAGTGTTTTTGTCCCCACTTTTGAAGATTGGGACAACTCTGGCAGTTTTCCAGGTCTTAGGGATATGGCCTGCAGACAGGATAGAGTTGACTATGGAAGCAATTGGTTTGGCAATGGCTGGGGCACCAAGTCGTAGGAACCTAGATTGTAGCAAGTCAGGTCCGCATTGGCTGCTTAGTTTTAGTTTGAGGAGCACTTGTGTAATCTCCTCTTCAGATACTGGGCCAAATTGAAAATTGTGGGCAGTGTTGGGAAGGGGTGGGGCTATGTGGGCACTCCCAGGATGAGATTCAGGTTTGTGGTTTGGGCTGCGTTTCGCTAATAAGTTAGTGGCACACCCCACAAAGTAATCATTGAATGCATTTGCAATGTCAGTGGGGTTTGTCAGAGTAATATCCCCCTTAGTGATATTACTTGGTTGTTGATGGTTAGGGGGCTGGAATATATTGTTGATAACCTTCCAGAAGTTAGCTGGGTTTGATGTATTTTGGTGGAGATTGTCAGAGTAATATTGTGCTTTTGCGTGCCTTGTTTGCCTTGTGCACATGTTCCGCATGCATCTGTAGTGATTGAGATCCTTGGTAGTGCCAGTTGATTTGTAGCTTTTCCACAAGGTATCCCTGAGCTGGTAGAGTACAATAAGGTCAGTTGTAACCCATGGAAGATGGGCCCCCCATACCCTTATTTTGCGTAGTGGAGCATGGGTATGGCAGAGTTTTAAGAACTCGGATTGGAAATAGTCGAGCGCAGAATCAGGGTCAGGAATTAAATCGATTCTGTGCCATGGGCAGTTGGTAAGGTCATCCAGAAACTGTTGTGGGTTAAAGTTTTTAAATGTTCTAGTGAGGAAAACTTTAGGGCTTGAATGGGGCGTTTTAATTTTCCTTACACAGTACACTATTGCATGGTCACTGAAAATGTCCGGAAGGATTGGATTCTGCTGGGGTTTGAGGAGAGAATCCAGTCTAGCAAGGAATGGTTATGCGATTTCAGGTTTGTCCGTGTGGGTTGGGAAATGAGTTGTGATAGGTTAAGTGACTTGAGTTGTATCTGGATTTTATGGTTTTTAGGGTCAAGCCAGTTGAAGTTGAAATCCCCAAGAACTAGCAGCTCACTCTTCTCGTTCAGAGAGGAAATGGAGCCAAGAAACTGGGTGATATCAGCCAGGGATTGTAGAGGAGCTTTAGGGAGGCGGTAGAAGCCAGCGAGCAAGATGGGCTTAGAAAAGGGGAGGCAGATTTTGCCAACTAGAATTTCAAAAGAGCGTGGGCTTGGGGGGCAATTTAACAGTGTAAATTGTAATGTGTCTGCAATATAAAATAACACCCCTCCTCCTCTCTTTGACCTATCTCTCCTAAAAATGGAGTATCCCTGAATGGCGATATTTGCATCAGGGGTTTTATGGGTTAGCCATGTTTCTGTAAGAACGATGGCTTTGGGTTTATGCATAAGGCACCATGCCCTTAGTTCATCCAGTTTGGGCAGCAGGCTCCGAATATTTATATGGGCGACAGATAGCCCTTTTTGGATTTTAAAGTTGGGAATCTCAGGGGCATGGGACAGATTTGAAATGGGAGGACCTGGGTTTTGTTCAATATCACCTGCTTAAGAGAGTAATAGTATGAGCAGAAATTTGGGTAGTTGTTTGCAAGTTGTAGATTTCTGGTGTTTGCCATTAGAGTGAGCAGTGGTTGGTGTGCTGGTTTTTAGAGTTCTCCACCAACATTCCATAGATAGTGAAAGGCTTTTGAGTAGTCCAGGGTGTATGGGGATGTTGTGTGTGGGCCAGGATGGAGGAGTTTGTAGTGTTATAGAGGGAGTAACATATCCATGAGGCCAGGAGAAAGAAAAAAGTTAAGATACAAAGCAGGTTCATGATGCCAGAGGTAGGCAGTACTGCATGGAGCTGTTGTGAGTGTGTGCAGACTAAACAGCAGGGGTGTGCCTGTTCCTTGTCAAATGTTTTGCTGCATTGCAATGCTAGTCAGTTCTGGGTTTCAGTGGGCTGAGTTGGTGTGGGAGGTATTTTTGTGCAGTCAGTTTTGGGAGAGGCTGCAGTGAAATAAGTTGTAAAGGGGTGTGGGGTTAAAATATGCAGGTTAACAAGCATGGGATCAAAGTGTGGTCATATAAGCTCACCGTTTGTTGCCTTGAGTAAGAGTTTGCAGAAAGGATGCAGTCCCCAGTCACCTCTAGTCAAACTATAGTCTAACTATATTGTCACTTAAAATGATCACTTTAAATGCATCACTCTTAAGATGCCAATGCTTCCTTGCCAATGCAAGGGTAATGGTGAGTAGCAGCTACAAAGGCAACTTAGATATTATCTTGCATTAAATGGAATCGATGGTAGGGAATTAAGCATAATTATGGCACTGTATAAAGCATTAGTAAGACCACACCTTGAATATAGAGTCCAGTTTTGGGCACCACTCCATAAAAAAAACACCATGGAACTAGAGAGAGTGCAGAGAGGAGCCAGCAGCTTAATAAAGATGATGGAAAATCTAATTTATGAGGATAGACTAGTTAATTTAGATTGGTTTACATTATAAAAGAGGTGTCTAAGAGGGGATATGATAACTTTCTACAAATATATTCACGGGGAATACATGGAGCTTTCAAAATAACTATTCATCCCAAGGGCAGTACAAAGGACTCGTGGACATCCCTTAAGATTGGAAGAAATTAGATTTTGCTAGCAACAAAGGAAAGGGTTCTTTACAGTAAGGGCTGTTACAATGTGGGATTCATTACCCATGGAGACTGTGATGGCAGATACAACACATAGTTGGATATTATTATTATTTTTTTAGAATGGAAAGGTATACAGGGATATACTAAAAAAGTAATAAAATGGGAAGGATGTTGTTCCTGGATGAAATCTAATTGCCATTATTTGGAGCCAGGAAGGAATGTCTTTCGGTTATTTATTTATTTCTCCTCTCTCGACTCCCGCTTTTTAAAAAAAATTGGCTATATTGTAATCTTTAGATATCTGATATACTTCAGCATAGTTTCTTGGTTTTATGATCTTTTTTACACTTTTATATGTAACGGGTATTCCCTGTGAATACAGACCTGCTGTGTATACCTGTGTGGCTCTCAGGAGCCTAAGCCTCCACTCAGGGAGCCTGGGGTACATACATATAACACAATTTGGTGGTGCAACGCCTCCACCTGCGATGGCTCCCGCCAGAGGGGGAGTGGTTCCTCGCAGGACAAATATATATATCACTCCACACACCGAATGTAAAATAACGAATGACTTTACTGTAGCAAACGTACTTATTCATATATATATATATATATATATATATATATATATATCAACAGGTGTCCCTCTCTAGAGGAGACACTAACTACTGCGTCTCGCAGGACGCTCCCACCTACACCGGGTGATCCCACCCCGTGTCCAGTAACCCCACACAATATGTCCTCCACCCTCAAGTGAGATAAATATGTGTGTGACTGCGCAGCCACTATATCCCGTATGAATAGGTGGTATAGTTGGTGCACTTGATGATTACCTGCTGAGCACTTCAGTGCCCGGGCCTGCCAAGGAGCTTCACAAAGGATCCTGATGACGGGTGAATACAGGAACTACCGTCCGGGGCGATCCCACCCGGATGGCTGCTGCAGCGGCAGTGGAGGTCTGAGCCCAAACCTCTGGATGGACGCGCAGTGTCCGCTGTGGCCCTAACTGACTCTGGATAGTAAAGGGCAGGGTCCCTAACCTGGGGCCTGTCCCTGAAACACTCAAAGCTACTGGTGGTTCAGGGCTATCTGGGGCCTATGCGGCTGCTGGCCTAGTGCAGAGAGTCACTGACTCTTGCACCCTACCTCCTTCCCCTAGCTGCTCCTGACGCCGACTAACGTGCTCCAAAACCCCGCGAAATGTATCTATCTGTGAGCAGGGAAATACTGTAGCCCTATTGGCTCCCTAGGGTCATGTGGGGCGCTCCTGAGGTTCATGGGATACGTAGTCCCTCTCTATGAGCCCTCTGCTGATTGGCTGCCTCTCGCGCGCTTGTACTGCGCATGCGCGAGCTTTCCGGCTGGCCACTCCGTCAGGGAACCCATTGCGCATGCGCGAACACATAGGAGATGGCGGTGCCCTGCCGCCCTGCTTCGGGAGCGCCGGGAGCCTTCTCGACGTGATCGCGGCCCTGGCAACCGGCCGCACGCGTCCCCGGCAACCCCCCGAAACAGGATCCTCACCGCCCCCACTCTTGCGATCGGCCAACGGGACCGCCATTGGGCTCAGCGGCACCCGCGATCGCCAGCAAGGTGAGGGGGGTGCTGACAGGCAGGGGGGACCTGGCTACATCTATTTTTTTTAAATATATTTTTAATGGTCTAATATATGTATTTCAGTCTAAAGTTTTTTTTTTATCACCCTACGTATTACATTTGGATTATATAATTATCCCACCTTAGACTTTTTTTTTTTTTTTGCAATATACAGACATATTAATAGTTATTACACATTAAATATAGTTGCTTGTTTGTCTATTTTGGTACATACTTGCATGTGTTTTTTATTTAATTGTGTGACTTTGATGTTGGTTACTCTTCCCCTTGAAGCCTGAGTAACACAATTAAATTAGTTAATTACATTATTTGCTAACAGGCAACAAGTAGTTATATAAATCCCAACTAAGGCACTCAAGGACACCCCTGATGAAGTCTTGTTAGTAGGAGTGATGAAAGCGTACGTCTATCATGTGTAAGACGTCAGCACGTTGGAACGCTGAGACGCAACTATCTGTCACCTTGAACATCACCGTGGAGTGTGGACTCTTTCAACTCTTGTTGTTCCTTCATATTAAGCAGGGAGAGGGTTCCTCTGCAATAGGAGGATTGATGTGGGGCTGTTACCATCACTTACCTCACCCCCCTCAGCAGTTTTCGATCATCCACATTGAACCTGCATAAAAGCCTAAGTGCGTTTATGACAGTTGACGGTTTTTGCCGAGGTTCATATTCACAATATTTTCTCCAACCACATGTACCATGTACAAATACTGTAACATCCATGAACTTGTGCACTCGTCTCTACACTCAGGGTTAGTAATGAAGGTTGGCTTGTGACAGTTTATTTGCAAGATCCAGTTCTATGAATTTTAATGTTTTTTTTAAAAAAAAAGTTATTCATTCATGTATTGATAAGCACAGCTATGCAAATAAAGTGGTCCTCCACATGAGTATTAACTGTGCATTTGGGATGAAGAAAAGTTTGAGAGCATAAGATCGAGCGCTGAACACGCCGTGGTCAGACATTACATACTGTGTTTTCTATACTTTCATCTCAAATTCAGACTTTTGCAAGTTTCATATTGGTCCTGTTAAAAAAAAAAAAAAAGTTAAGCTTTGATGTTGGTATCAAACCCGCCACAAAAATCCTGTGTCAGAGTCACCCTGGCAGCATCACAAAGCTCATCGTAAGGAGAAAGAAATGAGAGAGAGGGTTGTTGGAGATCAGAACAAGGAACAGAGATCAAGAGAGATGAAGGAAAAGAAGTCCTATTGAACGAGCACTTTTATTCTAACAAATGAAGCCCTGGTTACACATTTTAGTTGGAAAGTAAAGTGTTTTGCAATAGACACACGGGAGGATGATATGTGGTGTTTTGCAGGAACCCTGGTGAATAGACGGGGAAGAGAAAGAGGGTGAGGCTATGCAGAGAAATAACATTATTTTAAGAACATACGGTAAGAACCGGACGTACGTCTTTTTTCAACCTCATCTACTATGTAACTATGTAACTGGACCCCGCGGCTTTATGCAAAGATATCCTTATTTTACTGGATTGCCAACTGAAGTGTTTGGGAATCACCAGCTTAAATTTGGTGTCGGACTTCACGTGTGGTGCTACATATCAAAATAACCCGAGGTCTATTAAAGGGTCTGTCTCTCCTAGGACCAAAGATTTACTAATGGCAGTGACCTTGTATAAGGGATTACTGTACATCTAGATTTTGGTGTCTTTTTATCCCAAAATTGAACACTTATAAATATTTTTAAATGCTGTTTTAAAGTTTTTGTCTGTTACTATGAGAGAGCGCCCTCCCTGCGCTTATCATTGTTGGTTCTCTGATAAGGAAAGAGTGGAACAAGGGTAAAGAAAACACTTGATTGCATATGATATAGCTATACACAAAGCACTATGTCAGGGGTCTCAACTCCAGTCCTCAAGAACCCCCCCCCCCCCCAACAGGTCAGGTTTTCAGGATATCCCTGCTTCAGCGCAGGTGGCTCAATCAATCCCTGCTTCAGCACAGCCAACCCAATTAGTCCCCGCTTTAGCACAGGCAGCTTAATCAGTGGCTCAGTTGAACACCGAGCCACTGATTGAGCCGCCTGTGCTGAAGCAGGGATATCCTGAAAACCTGACCTGTTGGGGGGGGTCTTGAGGACTGGAGTTGAGCGCCCCTGCACTATGTAATGGTGATGACTGAAGTACAGTATAGCTGTGTACGATAAGCCCATTAGTAACTATTTTAGATGCAAGCTGTAATTACTAAATAGAGATATCCCTGCTCTCACTCGTGGTGTGGGTGCCACGTACAAAAATAACCCCTCTGCTGTGTTTAATCCCTACACTGCCACGCAAGCCTCCTTTGTAATGAGTTGCAGAGAGAGGGTTAATATCTGAAATACGTCTCAGTGCTGGATTAGTTTAAGCTATTAAAGAGCAACAAAGGAAGTTTTCAGATTAAAAATGCTGGGTGCATGTACATTTCAACCATTACAGTACTTTACTGTTAGCAGATTTAATGAGCTCTGCATAGAAAGCACCTGATCACATTAGGTTACTTAACCTTTTTAGAATCCTCAACTGAAAAGTGAATATGTAACATCTGCTCACAGTATGCATTTGCACTTCCTGTGGACCTACTCATTAGGACTTCATAAATGACACTTGGTCAGAGTGGGCAATTTCACCTCTGCTATACCCTTTAAAACCCTGCAAATTAAATGGAGCTGTAATATTGTAATGACTGCAGCCGCATGCGTTCTTCACATTGTGCAGGCAGAGCGGCAGACAGCAGCTCGTTCCGTCAGAGGTCGAACATTCCAAACGACGACACGCAGAAGACCGTGAGATCGTGATATAGTTCAGCGACACCACTTCTCCCAGCAATTTGCATGAACGTTCTTGTGATATGGTTTTAGTAAAAAAAAAAATATATAAAATAAATTATAATAATAATTAGTTGTGTATTGCACACTGACTGTAAAAAGACACAGTAATTAAAAAGTAGTGGAAATCGTCAAAAAGTGTTTGACTGCTACAAATTGAAAGGAAGGAGCTGTGGTATAAGGAGAGTCAACCTATTCTCCATATTATATGTAGCCCCCTTCTATATTTCCCTGACCTAGTATTGGAAATCCTGGTAAGAGCAGGCAGTGCTAGTGTTAATCCCCTCTCACATGGCCTAGCATGTGAGTCAGACTTCCCCAAAGTTGTATTGTATTGTATGTCTTTATTTATATAGTACATGTACAATGTAATGTACATAGCGCTTCACAGTAGTAATACACGTGGTAATCAAATAAATAACAGATAATATAAATAACAGATCATGGGAATAAGTGCTTTAGATATAAAAGTAACATTAAGGAAGAGGAGTCCCTGCCCCGAGGAGCTTACAGCCTAATTGGTAGGTAGGGAGAACGTACACAGACAGTAGGAGGGAGTTCTAGTAAGTGCGTCTACAGGGGGCCAAGCTTTATGTATCATGTGTTCAGAATATCCACAGTGCTATTCATATGCTTCTTTAAGCAAATGTGTCTTAAGGTGGGTCTTAAAGGTGGATAGAGAGGGTGCTAGTCGGGTACTGAGGGGAAGGGCTTTCCAGAGGTGTGGGGCAGTCAGTGAAAAAGGTTTAAGGCGGGAGAGGGCTTTAGATACAAAGGGGGTAGAAAGAAGATATCCTTGAGAAGAACGCAAGAGTCTGGATGGTGCATAACGAGAAATTAGGGCTGAGATGTAAGGAGGGGCAGAAGAGTGTAAAGCTTTAAAAGCGAGGAGAAGAATGGAGTGTGAGATGTGGGATTTGATCAGCAGCCAGGAGAGGGATTTCATGAGGGGAGATGCTGAGACAGATTTAGGAAAGAGTAGAGTGATTCTGGCAGCAGCGTTTAGGATAGATTGTAGGGGAGACAGGTGAGAGGCAGGATGTTCGAACAGCAGGAGGTTACAGTAATCAAGACGGGAGAGAATGAGGGCCTGAGTCAGAGTTTTAGCAGTCGAGCAACAGAGGAAAGGGCGTATCTTTGTTATATTGCGGAGGAAAAAGCGACAGGTTTTAGATATGTTTTGAATGTGAGGGGTGAATGTGAGAGAGGAGTCGAGTGTGACCCCTAGGCAGCGTGCTTGGGTTACTGGGTGAATGATCGTAGTTCTAACAGTAATGTGGAAGAAGGTAGTAGGGCCAGGTTTGGGAGGAAGTATAAGGAGCTCTGTTTTAGCCATGTTGAGTTTAAGGCGGCAGAGGGCCATCCAGGATGATATAGCAGAGAGACATTCAGAAACTTTGGTTTGTACAGCAGGTGTAAGGTCGGGTGTTGAAAAGTACATTTGTGTGTGAACAGCATAGAGGTGATATTTAAAACCAAAATATGTTATTAGGTCACCTAGAGAGAGTGTGTACAGAGAAAAGAGAAGAGGTCCCAGGACAGAGCCCAGGGGTACCCCACAGAGAGATCAATAGAGGAGGAGGAGGTGTTAGCAGAAAGAGACACTGAAAGTACGATGGGAGAGGTAGGATGAGATCCAGGATAGAGCTTTGTTCCGAATACCAAGAGCATGGAGAATGTGAAGGAGAAGAGGGTGGTCCACGGTGTCAAATACTGCAGAGAGGTCGACTAATATGAGCAGAGTGTAATGACCTCTGTCTTTAGCAGCATGGAGGTCGTCAGTTATTTTAGTGAGGGCTGTTTCCGTGGAGTGAGCAGTGCGGAAGCCAGATTGTAGAGGGTCTAGAAGAGAATAGGTGTTGAGAAAATGGAGCAAGCGAGAGAATACAAGACGTTCAAGGAGTTTAGAGGCATAAGGCAGGAGGGAGACATGTTGATAGTTGAAAGACAGGTAGGGTAAAGCTTGCTGTTTTTGAGTAATGGTATAACTGTTGCATGTTTGAAGGAGGGTGGAAAGGTTCCAGAGCAGAGGGAGGAGTTAAAAATGTGTGTGAGCGTAGGGATTATAGTAGGAGCAAGAGGTTTTAGGAGATGGGAGGGAATGGGATCAAGAGAGCAAGTGGTAGAGGGAGAAGAGGCGATCAACAGCGACACATCATCCTCTGAGACAGTGGAAAAAGAATCAAGGAAGGCAGGAGGAGAGTTAGGAAGAGGTGTAGGATTGGAGGAAGAAACAGAGGGGATGTTCTGACGTATGGATTCCACCTTTTCCTTAAAATAGTCAGCAAAGTCCTGAGCGGAGATGGAGGAAGGAGAGGCAGCTGAGGGGGGTTTGAGTAGAGTATCAAAGACAGAGAACAGTCGGCGTGGGTTAGACTTGTGCATGTTGATTAGTGAAGAAAAGTAGGCTTGTTTAGCTTGCGAGAGGGCAGAGTTGAAACAGGATAGCATAAATTTGTAGTGAAGGAAGTCTGCGAGAGTATGAGATTTCCTCCAGAGGCGTTCAGAGGAGCGAGTGGAGGAACGCAGCATGCACGTGTGGGAATTTAGCTAGGGTCTAGGGTTAGAAGGGCGAGGGCGGCAGAGTGAAAGCGGGGCATGTAGATCAAGAGAGGAGGACAAGGCAGAGTTGTAGTTCCTGACCAGGTTGGAAGGGTCTGTAGCAGAGCTGAGAGAGGAGAGGGAGGAGCATAAAGTGGACTCAAAGGCAGGTAAGTGAATAGAGCGCAGGTTTCTGCAGAACCGTGGGGTAGATGGAGGTGGAGAAGGGGAGAAGCGAGATAGAGAGAATGAGATGAGATGATGGTCAGAGAGAGGAAAAGGGGAAATGGAAAAATCGGAGAGAGAAGTTTTTAGGGAAAACCAGGTCTAAGTAGTGGCCATCCTTGTGGGTGCTGGCTGCAGTCCACTGTTGAAGGCCAAAAGAAGAGGTTAGAGAAAGAAAGCGGGAAGCCCAAGGGAGAGAGGGGTCATCAATGTGGCAATTGCAGTCCCCAAAGAGAAGAACAGGGGAGTCTGAGGAGAGAAAGAAAGAGAGCCATGATTCAAGGTGAGAGAGAAAGGCAGAAGGGATGAGTAGAGGTAGGTTGGCGATAGATGACCGCCACGTGGACAGGGAGAGGAGAGAAGATCTGGACAGTGTGAGCCTCAAAGGAGTGAAAAGCAAGAGATGGAGGAATAGGAAGGGTTCGGTAACGGCAGAGAGAGGAGAGCAGGAGCCCCACGCCTGCACCCCTGCCATCAGTGCGCGGAGTGTGGGAGAAAGAAAGGCCACCATAAGAGAGGGCGGCTTCCAGAGCAGTCAGACTGAGTGAGCCAGGTCTCAGTTATAGCAAATATGAGCAGAGAGTGAGAGATAAAAAAGTCATGTACAGAGAGGAACTTGTTAGAAATGGAGCGAGCATTCCAAAAGGCACAGGAGAAAGGGAGAGAGGAGGGAGGGTGGCAGGGGATGGGTATGAGGTTGGAGGGGTTGACACCAGAAGGAGTAGAGGTTGCAATTGGCAGACGAGGACGAGTGCATGTAGGAATAAGGCAGGGACCAGGATTGGGAGAGATATCCCCAGAAGCAAGGAAGAGAAGCATGGGTAGAAAGAGGATGTGTGAGGATGATTTGTAGGGGTGTTTTTTAGTGCAGGGGATATAGCTGTGTGATGTCAGAGGACACAGGTAAGAAAGGAGTTCATGGGAACAGAGAAGTGGTGAAGGAAGGAGAGATGGAGATATATGAATAGAGTTAGAGACATACTGAGGCTGGTAAAAAGAAGTGCATAATTTGAGAAGAAGGGAAGTCACAGCAAATATAAATGGTAAAGGCAGCATCACAGCAGTAATGATGCAGTCTGGTATAGCTGATATCCTCCTTTCCAGTGTAGTTCAAATGCAGGAATCAGGGCCAGTTGGGGGTGTCCACTTCCTCACATCTTTTGAACTTCCTTTTAAACTTGAGTTGTTCAGTAGTCCTGCCACTTATAATGGGCCACTTGGACATAGGCTGCAGGCAGACTAGCTGTTCTGACTGGGTTTATATGGGCCTAAAAAGTCACCTGACAGTGTGGTTCTGTCAGCTTAATTAGCACATCTGAGGCACATTCAAACAGATGGTTTTCTACACAGGGTGTTCCCTGCCTAGGTGTCAAAGCTTAATTCAATTAACAGTTGAAGCAGACAGGATTCAGATATGGGATATTACCTAAGATTGTTACAATGATACAGTTTGCAGGCAGTTGCCTGAAAACAGTTGGAGTCATGTGCCAGGGGAGTGGGCTTGCTCTTGTGGAACCTGCCCAGTTTATGGGGTAGAGGAGTTAGCCACCCCCCTGGTATAACAAGGTACAGTACTCTTGAGTTTTGTTCAGTTGGTTGTTCCTGGGGTTCTGCCTGGCCCCTTAGGGGGTAAGGGTGAGTTCTGTTCCAGTCTGTGCTAGCCATGGGCTAGGGATGGGGAATATGTGTAGACTACCTGGGGGCCTCAAGCTCCTGGGATGCATAGTCATAGGAAGACCGTCCACACGAGGGGTCCTGCGAGCTAGACTCTGCCCTAGCAAGTCCCAAAGCACCCGAGGGTTCTACCTACTCTTGGTTAAGTAGGGACCAGAAGGTGTTACCTCTCTTGCAAGAGAAGGACTATGGATGACCTGTTCTATGTAATGCTGTGAGTACAACCAATAAATCCCTGTTGTACTGTTCCTGGCATTCGGCATTCAGTTACTATTAAAAAGTTCCTGTGAGGGGTCACCCGTGCCTCTGGCTGGGTCTCTACAGGATGGTGGCGCTGCATCATATGAGGATTATCTTACGCCCCCCCAATCTCCCTCTACATCGCGGAGGCCCAGGCTCCTGAAATACCTACAGGTGAGCACTACTAACACCTAACAGTACCTGTAATATCAGCTATCTCCTATTGGGGGGATAGGGGTGTTAAATATACACATAGAAAAATATCATACGCAACTATAATGCAAAAATGGAACAAAAGTTTATCTAGGTCTGGGGTGTCAAACTCAGTCCTCAAGGGTCACCAACAGGTCATATTCAACTGAGCCACTGATTGAGCCACTGTTCTGAAGCAGGACTATCCTGAAAACCTTGAGGACTGCAGTTGGCTACCCCTTGGACAGACCGTTCTCCCTGTAAACTACATGAACAATGAAAATGTAAATTACTCTTGAATATTCACTCAAGGTATAATGCTGTCAAAACGTTAATCATAGTAAAAATATCAATCATTATAAAAAAAATCAAATCCTATTCTGAAAAAAGTCCCACGGGGGTGAAAGTCCTCAACATATAAATCTAAACGGCTTCTCTGCAGTGTAATTGTTTAACCCTATCACCTCCCCGAAAATTGAAGAGAACTCTTTCTATAGCAACATTTTTTTTTAATTCTTCAAACCTCCCCTGGTGCAAAAAGAGAAATGTTTTGATACCGGCTGATTCATTTCTGTTTCTTTATAAGCCTCGTGTTTTCCCTTATCTGTACTTTTAGAGCTCTACCTGTTAAGCCCATGTAAAAAGGTGAAAGTCCACATTGTAACATGCAGATTACCCAATCTGAATCACAATTAATAAATGTCTTGATTTTGTATTTTTATTTTATCATGATAAAGTGAAAAAAAAGTTATTTTATTTGAGAATGGAGCGTGCTTTATATTTTCCACATACATAAAAATCTCGTTGTTTTCCTCTCTTTCCTTTAGATTCAAGTGGAAACAAACTAGGAGATAACCGATCCCCCAGAGAGGGGACTCTTCCAAAAACTCACCTACAGTACTGCTCAATACTCCTATTTTCTTTAACTTGGGCTCCACCATTAAAACATTCAAGTGTTATGGAAAAGCTTACTGCCATGCTCAGGCAGAAAACACCCCAGTTCTATAACATCTGGGAACCGTGGCTCGATTACCGAGGACCAACTCCCCTGTAGGCTAGCACTCAAACCTAGAGGTCCACCGGGTGGGAGGAGATGAGAGGGAGACGGTCATACCTCGCCCCCCCCCTCCTCCCCTCTGCGCTCCCCCTCCCCAGCCCCCCCACACCTTCCCTCCCCTTTCTTTGTTTGTCTACCATGCTATCCCTCCCCTTCCGTCCCCCCTTCTCTGATTTAACCCCCCCCCCAAACAAAGTGAAAATGCTTTATTGAATTTATTGTCTGTATAACATAATCATGTGCCAATGACTTTACTGTATCTGTATCTTTTTCTCCTGTGACTCCAATAAAGAAAAAAGATTGATAAAAAAACAAAAAAAACATTCCAGTGTTTTTTAATGGTGGACACTTTCTTGATCCTTGCCTGCTAAAAGCTAATGATAAAGAAAGGTATTGTTCCATCTGGATTTTTTGTATTTGTTTTTACTATTGTTATTTTTTTTATTTGTATTTTTGTTTGATCCAAATCTTGATCCTTTCTCATTTTGTATTAAAGTATTTCTATCAATGAGAGAAACATCTCGTAAGGCTTTTCTACGGTCACTTTCTTTACAACCACTTTCTATGAAACGCTGGTTTAGCTCTACTACTTGTTGTTTAAAATTAGTCTCACCAGAACGGTGGCGGGCAAGCCGCAAGGATTGTTCTCCTTGAATCCCTTTTAATCAGGGCTTTAGGGTGACCGTGTGTGTCATGGTAATGTCATGAGATATTGGGTATTTTTAATCCCTCTGGGGCTTAAGGGGTTAATGAGCTACAGGTTTAGGAAAATATAAATATGTGTGGTGTCTTTTCAGAAATATCTGGGCTTCAAAAGGTTTGATTGAAGTTGGGTGTGAAAAGTACAGAGGGCGTTTGATGTATTTTAACACCTAATTTGTAGGCCAAGTGTATATTACTGGTAGAGACAGCTAGGCCCATGTCTGGTGCATTGGGTGTGAATTATAGCACCTGTGACAAATGTTCTCTGCACAGGAGGCCCAGCTTCAAAGCATTTCTTCACAAGGGGTTTATGGGGGCCAGGGGCGTAGCTACAGAAGGTATCAGAATAAGTGACCTTATTAAATATAAGAATATCATGAGATGTCCTCGGCTGAACATGCTAAAAGTTACATGTGTTTGTCCGTGGAACCGAGTCGCAAATAATGATTACAGACACATGACGTCTAGCAGGTACTAAGAGATATTAATATCTCTCTTAATTTTAGTATTACACGGTAATATTTAGTCTCATTGGGAGCGTCATGCGTGCCGGAATGTATTAATATGTCTTGCGTGCCAGGAAGTATTACAGAACTGAAGTTATGAGTACATTTAGATAGGAAAAGCAGTTTTTAAACGTCCTGGGGTGGAAGGAGTTTTACTCTTGGGTAAGACTGTCAACCTCACCACTGATTTACAACAGGGGCTGGGTTTAGGTTGTGTTCAATGGGAAATAACTGTATTTAAGGCTGAGCAAGTGTGGTGGGGCTAGATATCCACAGAGGAGTATTTTGAGACCGGATACGGGATATTTCAATGTTTCTTACCAGCTACCTCTCTGGGGGAAAATCTATGTCATGTGGTGAAGTATAGATTTTCTTTTATGTTTATCATTTTATTTTAAGAAGCTGTTCTGCCTTATCTTGTACCTGTATGTTTATTTTGTAATACTTTTTCTGTAATCTAAGCACTGTATTTTTATATATTAAAACATTTAATAAGTAATGCTTTGGGCTCTGAACGAACTAATGCGCACTCTGGAGAGAATAACTTACGAATTCGGGCACATGTTACTACAACTGATTTGGGGTTAAAGTGCATAGTTTTTCCTATAATAAACAGGGGCGGATATTTTAGTCTAAGATCTTTTATCATATCTGCATAACCTCAGGTGGTGGCAGTGGATAGATATGATGTGCAATTGAGTAGGGGTTAATACTAACTCGCTGGTTCCTTGCAGAGGAGAAAGGGGGCTTGCTAGAGTAGCCTTGTGTATTAACCCTGGTTGCATATCTAAAGTCACGTGCTCACTTGTGTGCTGTTCGTGGCGGGGGTATATTGGGACGGCTTGAGGAGAGATACAACTCATTTGAGGGACCTTTTGAGGAGGTGAAGAGTGGGGCAGCTTGCGGGTTGTGTATTGATCCTTGATCCTGTAAGGGGGGATATTATCCATTTGACAGACCCTTGCGGGGTGAAGAATGGCTGCGCTTGCGAGCGTCGGTATTAACCCTTGTCCCGTATGCAGGTCGCGTGCTAGCAGGGGGTCTTACGTGACAGTGTGCTCTCAAAAGAGAGTTCTTTGCATTAGGATTTCTATAAGCAGCATATCAGTTTGTACTGTCAATGACAAGTCTACATATAAAAGAAGATCCCAAAAACGAATATAATAGTTTTCAGATGTGAAATTCAAATTGAAAGTGTTGTTATTCAACACTCCTATGAATTCCTGCAAAGTCGCTACAGTTTCCTTCCAAATAAACAGAAGATCATCTATATAGCGTCTTTAAAAATGATATGATCTCTAAATATATTTTGATCTCCAAACATGGGCAGCTTCCCACCAACCAGGGAAGAGGTTGGCATAGGAGGCAGGACGGCCGACAGATTTCCTGGGTACCAGGACTAGAGTTTGACCAGGGCTCCCAATGTGTATGCGGCCTTGCGAGCCCCCCCCCCTTTCACACACCTCCTTTATTCGCCCTCTCTCCCTGTGTATTTACCTCACCCCCTCCCTTCCCTCCGATGTTACTTAATTACCCCCCTCATTCAATCCCACTCCTTCAATCATCCCTCCTCATACTCATTTCCCCCTCCCCCCACTGGCCACACACCCCGCATGCACTTCGCCCGATACCATACAATTTTCCTCCTACATACCCACACATTTTCCTTGAAAATAATTAGCCCCCTCTCCACACACACAAAATGCAATACACACACATACTGTACAAAATGCAAACAGTGTAGTTAAAAACCACATGTACCCTAATAATTATAGTGAAAAAAATCTAAACATAAAGGGTTTCTTAATTTTAACCCATTAGGCACTGCATACATGTAACACATCCCATGCTGTTGTTCTGTTGTCCAAATTCTGTTAATACAGCCTGAAGATTGGGAAATGAAGTTTACAGATATGCAATTTTTAAGATGATATAAATTTAAGATGATGCAAATAGTGACAATTTATAATTTTATCTTCCAATTTGAATGGAATATTAATGGATATTGGAATCATTTCTAATAATGCATGCAAGTGGTTCTATTGTCAGGGCAAACAACAATGGGGAAAAAGGGCATCCCTGCCTGGTAATATTTGTTTATTACTTCTGCATACGCTCCAGGAAGTTTCAGGGAAGCCAGTGGGTTTTTATATAGAGTCTGGATCCCTTTCAAGAAGGGACATTAAAACAAAAAGCCTTTAGAGTCTTATTTAAATAAGACAACTAATCCTGTCACACGCCTTTTTAGCATCAAGGCTTAGAAGAATTGCTTTTAATTTTGGAGTGATTTACATGGTCCCTAATGTTAATGGGTTTTTTGGTGTTATCTGAGGCCAGACGTTTGCTAATAAAACAAATTGGGTCTGTATGGATTAATCTGGGGACAATACCCTACAATCTGGGAGTTTTACCTACAGTATTTGTAAGATTGTACTATAAATCTTTAGAGCTAAATTAAAAAGGGGGATAGAACTATAACTTTCACATTTAAGTGAGTCTATTCCTTCCTTGTGAATAACATTAACATTTGCTTTCAACATCTTATGAGGCATATTATTGCCTTTTAAGGAAGATATAACCTTGACAAATATAGAACAAATACGGTAGATTGATATATTTTTGTAATACATGTCTGACAGCCCATCAGAGCCTGGTGCTTTAACTAGTTTCTGGGATTTGAAGACTTCTCCATGTGTGTCATTTTGGCATTTAGGATTGTGATGTCCTCTTGTGTTATCTTTGGAAGGTCACACTTCTGCAGATATAAATGTAAGTTCCAAGACGTCACTCTGTGAGTATCTGCATCTAGCTTATATAAGTTGGAGTAAAAGCGGGTAAACTATTTGCCTATCAGCGAAGGTTTGTATGTAATATCCCAATTTTTTTATGTCACGGTTTTAACGCTAGGTTTTAACGTTAGATTTAGATTTTAACCCTCTCAATTTATTAGCAAGTAGTCGTCAGCTTTGTTAGCATTATCGTATGACGCTGTTCCGTCCATTTCATTGCTTTTTCAGTATCCTCTAAAATGATTTTTTGGAGCTAATTACGAGCAGCAATAATTTTTTTTGTATACTTTTTTTGGAAGGGTGGCTCTTATGCTCAAGATTTAAACAGGTTTCTGCTAGCTCCTATCTAGTTTGCAGCTTAGACTGATTTCTGTGTGAGGTTAGTGATATATATATATATATATATATATATATATATATATGTAACGGGTATTCCCCCTACCCCAATCGCAGATAGAGTGCATGTGAGGGGGAACCTATATGTTACCAGGTGTGGTGCGTATACCTGCAAGTTCACAGGAGGCCTGAGCCTCCGCTGATGGGAACCTGGGGTGCTTCTCTGGAACGTTCTTACTTACAGCGCCTCCACCTGTGTAGGGTTCTAGGAGTGTAGAAGGTTCCCTATACAGGACCCACATATAGTAACCACATACACAGGAGTATAAGTATAACAGTTTACTATATGAAGAATCAAACATAAAACAATATACATCAGCATACACAACAATATATATAGGCCACCTTCTGCCACTAAGCTGGCGGCTATATCCTTGCCCCTAACTGGGCTATACTTTTACACCCCCTTCCCAACCCCGTGTCCAGAGAGTCCAAGCCCACCCAAGTGAGTTAACAGGCCTTCACATGTGAGGAGCGAGGTAAAGTTGATGCACGTGTGGAAGGGTGCAAATATCTGCCCAGGAGCCCCTGCACCTGGGTGTCTTCGCAAAGGGTCTACCGGATCTGCTTGGTCCAGCGCTGATCTGTACCTCCACGTGGGATGGGCCCACCATAAGGACAGTCTCTGGATTAGCAACACAGCATACAGGAACATGCAGCAGCAACTAACACAGGGTCCCTGCACTAAGAAACTGCAGCAGGGCCTATTACTAAGTCCCTGCCTAGCACACAGCTGAAGGGGCACAGGGTCCTTACCTAAGGGACTGTCCCTATGAACACCCACCCTCACTAGTGGGGAATCAGGACCTCAACTCTAGCCCGGGGTACTTCTGGCCTAGGGCAGAAGCTCGCAGCTCTCTGCCCCTTTCCTTCCCCCACTGTCTCCTCAGTCTCACTGACTCACAGCACATTGCCCATACAATGTATCTATTCTCTGCAGGGGAAGCTGCAAACACTATTGGCTGCCTGCAATCATCTGACTCACCTGCCTCTAAGACTGGCGGGAGTTGTAGTTCCCCTAGGAGGCTCTTGCCTACTGAGACCACATGGGTGCCTCTCTAATGGCCGCCTACACTTCCCTATCTGTGCCTGCGCTAGACTAATGGCCGCCGCGCCACGTCCCTGCGCATGCGCAACCTCTAGAGTCCCTTCCTGTGCCTCTACACTTTACTGCACTATGTGTATTTGGCCGCTGCGACTGCAAAAGGGCACCGCGCATGCGCAAGGACATCAAAGATGGCGGCGCCCAGCCTCCGACGCCACCGGGAGCCCCCGCAGCAGCATACACATCAGGGGGAAAGAAACTGGGAGACAGGGGGACAGGAGGGACTCTGGCTACATATATATATATATATATATATATATATATGTAGCCCCCTGTAAACAGCACCGGCTATACCTATCTTCCTCCTACTGTGGTAAGTCCTTTTAAGGGCAGGCACCAGTGGTCATCATGGGTTTTCCCCCCTTCCAAGCCCTGCCCTGAGTGGTGGATGCAGGCCCCTGACTCTGCCGCAGGCATGAGACAGAGGGGAGGTTCTGCTGACATCATGAGGGGTGGGGCTGACTATTTAGCAGCCAGCTCCTGTGAGTGACTGTCTGTTCTGTCCGAGGAGTTGGAGGACACAGTGCGGTCTCACCTGTGCAGTTCGCACAGGAGCCGAGAGAGGAGAGGAGAGACTTAGCCACTTTTAGTAGAGCTGATAGTACCATAGCCCCGGTGGACCAATGCCCCTCACCCCAGGTCTGGGGTGATGGGGAGAATCCATTCCCCACCCGGAGGATAACCTCTGAGGTGGGCCACGGGGTATTGACACCCCGGGCCAGACCATCCTGTCGGAGGAGAGTGGAGTGCTAAGCAAGACATTGCTGTTGTTGTTGTGGCTGCTGGTTGCCACTACATTTGGAGTCGCTGATCTGACCAATAAAGAGACAATACTTTTATACAAAGACTGTTGTGTGAGTCTGGAGCATTCAACCCCTGGAACAGGGTTGTTCTTCTATACAGGTCCTATCCCACATCCCTGGGTGTATAGAGGATGAAGGCGCTGCACCACTAAAGCATGGAGGCTACCACCCCAGAAGCCTGGTCCTGTCTCCCCAATAACACCGTGGGAAGCTAAGTCCCTCCTGTTCCACGCAGGTATGCACCACCACTACGCATGTAATCTGCCCTCATGCACCCTAGACACCACAGAGGAGTCGGGGGGGGGGGGGGGGAACAAGGGTTACATTTGGAGGCACGCTGCTGAGATGCCATAACAGGTCAGGCTTACAGCGAGGCAGAATGGGAAGAGTGAGATGCACTCTTCGTGCAAGTGCTGGAGAAGGAAGGGCGCAATTGCATATACCGGGGATAGTCAGGGGAGCGTAGACTCTCGCACAGTAGGAGGTGGCGAGGAGGGGTGAATAGCTATAGCTGTTCGAGTCCCTTGAGGCAGATAGCGTGAGGCAACTGGGGGGGTCAGCCTGGGGGGGTCAGACCATGGCCCAGGGTCCGCGCTATGAGTGGCCAAAAGTAGGAGATGCCCATACCTAGGAAGGAGAGGTACACTAGCTATCACCCACACAAACGCACCACAGAGCACTTGCACTTGCACTTGCATCTTAGACTCCGAGTACAGTGCATGGAGGAGAGGAGTTCCGCTGAGCCTGGGGTAAAGCCACCTCATATTAGTGGGATACAGAAACAGAATGTAGAGCACATAATTGGAGGTCAGTCAGTGTCTATGTATGAGATACCCAGTAGACACTGAGAATAAGGAACATGTACATTTGGAGGACTCATCCAAGATGGTATCCGTCCCGACATGTGCTCCGCTGAGCAAGAGAGCCGATCTAAAATGGCGGTTCCCGCCAATCCTGGAGCAAGTACGTGAATCGTGCAAAGAGACAGTGAGGAAAATGTGGCGGGAAATGTGCAAGAGTCTGGCGCCAAACCCAGATTCCTTGCAAGAGGAGCGGAGCAGCGCGAAAGCCGAAAGTCCACCCACCTATGCCGTGACTTGTCAGAAAGCCATGCCACGTCACACTGAAGGAGAGAAGGCCCCGCCTCTGGATTCCACCAGAGGGAGGAGGCCCAAAGAGAGCCAATCAGGAGAGTCCTCCCCAGCGAAGGGAGGGACCGGAAGCCAGAGCGAAGAGCTTCACTTTTGTCTGGCATTCGAGGAGCAAGGAGCGGAAACACTGAGCTGTTCCAACCCTGAGCTCAACCATGTCCGAGATGAATACTTCAATTTACCAACTACCAGGAGGCTTACTGGTAGTGGAGGTAGCTGAGCACGAATACCTCCGGTGTTTGTGCGTCCACTGCGGGATACCGGGCGCGGTACCAAGCACCAAGGCCCGATGCCCTCAATGTGGCACGTTCTACCTTTGGCCGAACGAGCCGTGGCCTTGGATCGAGACCCCGCGGGGTGCCTCTCCGGGAACATTGACGGAGGTGGCGGAAGGCAAAGACAAGACTGCCCTGGTTCCCTGTTACACCCAAGCTGGAGGAACCAAGGCCCAGCCCGCTACCGAACCGAGCGAGCTGTCGACGGAGAAGAGCGCGACCGCAGTGGAGGTACCGGAGCGAGACTGCTTTGTACCTATACCCACTGGTTGTATCGCCGAAGATCCCGGTGAATCTCTAGCGGAGGAACCGATCCTGATATCCTCGGAAGAAGAGGTTGGCGTGACATCGGTGGCAATGCGCCTACCGGCGAACCAGCCCAAAGGCCTCAAGAGGGAGCAGACGAGTCCAGAAACCTTCCGATTGCGAGTGCTGGTGCGGCCGGAGGCCCGTAAGAGTCCCACGGCCGTGGTGACTCCCAGTGCGGCGGAAACCGAGACCGAGATGACCCTAGAGGAGCCCGATATCATCAAACAGCAGCGGAGTGGTAAGGAGACTCCACCACCCCCTTACTTCCGCCAGGCGAAGACCGCAACCACGGAGGACGAGAAGGAGAGGCTTGAGGCCTACTTGTCCGGCCGTGCCCTGGATGCTCCGCCACCGCCCATGCTGGTCCTCGACGCACTTCCGGTGCGTGACCACGGAGCGGATGGAGATTCTGCGGGCACCCCTGATGACGTCGTTTCCGGTTCCACCGGAAAGAGAAGGCTGGGAGGGGTGTTCTCCTCACGAAGCATAGATATGGCCCTTGCCCTGGCTACCCTACAGAGTCGAGGCCCCTCCAGAGAAGCCAGAAGCATGGCGGAGAGCGCGTCTAAGAAAGCGTCCATTGGTCGCGGGATTACCCGCTTGCTGGACATTGAGTTGGACGTTCCCCCAGCCCCAGCCCATAGCTCCATTGCCCCGGCCACTGCCCCTGCCACGTCACGAGTATTGCCACCGGGACCTAGCAGGGATAAGTTATGTAAGTACCCCAAATACTCCAAGGACTTGCGGGATTGGGAGTTGAGCGATGAGGGGTCGGATGGGGAGATACCGTATTCGTGTTATACCTGTGCCTAACCCTGTGCCGTTTTCTCCTGCAGCTAGAGGGAGGGCCCGTGGGTCCCACACTCCAGTAGAGGCTGGGCATACCAGCAAAGTGGTTCATAAGATGAACCCTACTAGATATATCAATGCCAAAGGGAGGAGAGATTGCTCGCGATCTACTGATGCGGGTACGTCCGGTGTATCATCTCAGGTAGAGTCCGATGTAGAACGCACTAGTCATTCCACAGAGTACAAGCACCGTGACAAGTGGTGGGCACCCCTGTTCACCGGATACCACGAGGGGATGGACAGCACGCGGTTCCTATTAATTAAGAATAATATAGTAGACCATTGGTGGGCGGCTGGTTCTTTCACTCCACAGGAGGTGGAGGATGAATTAGATCATAGGTACCGGGAGATAGAGCAGAAACTTGTTGTACCCCGAGGCCCCAGTATCTTATATGATGAAGTAGCTCCAGAAGAGCCTGTGTTTTGGGTGCTGCCAAGCAGGGCGGGGCACCGCAAACTCACCAAACCAAGTCGACCTGACCGGGCCATAGTTGCTAGATACCAGCAGTCCCACGGATATGAGTACCCTTATGTGCCTGAGCCCATCATGAGGGAAATAGAAGAGAACCGGGATAGCTGGCTCAGGGAGGCTGTGCAGGAATATCTTCGGACCAAGTTCGGTCAGGGAGGGTATCATAATGAGGAGCTTATGGAGCATAGGTAGATGTATATACATGCATGGTGTAACCTATCGGCCTGAGCATGGGCCGGTCCAATCTTTCGCTGTGACCGTCATGGATCATAATGGGCGGAGAATAAGAAAGCCTGATCCAAAGCATTATCTGTAGGGTTCTCCATGTTGGGAGTACCCGGTTGTATTATCATTTGACCTACCTCATATGCAATGTATGTTGACAATGTCTCATGTGTGCTGTTTCCATGGTGGTTCGCCGCAGGATGGGTCTGCTAAAACTAGGTCCAAGTGGGGACCATTGGATTCCACCATAGGGAGAGTGTAGCCCCCTGTAAACAGCACCGGCTATACCTATCTTCCTCCTACTGTGGTAAGTCCTGTTAAGGGCAGGCACCAGTGGTCATCATGGGTTTTCCCCCCTTCCAAGCCCTGCCCTGAGTGGTGGATGCAGGCCCCTGACTCTCCTGCAGGCATGAGACCGAGGGGAAGTTCTGCTGACATCATGAGGGGTGGGGCTGACCCTATTTAGGAGCCCGCTCCTGTGAGTTACTGTCTGTTCTGTCCGAGGAGTTGGAGGAGACAGTGCGGTCTCACCTGTGCAGTCATGCAGGAGCAGAGAGAAGGAGAGGAGAGACTCAACCACTTTGAGTAGAGCTGATAGCACCATAGACCCGGTGGACCAATGCCCCTCACCCCCGGTCCGGGGTGATGGGGAGAATCTATTCCCAACCCAGAGGATAACCTCTGAGGTAGGCTGCGGGGTATTGACGCCCCAGCCCAGACCATCCTGTCGGAGGAGAGACTTGGAGGGAAGGAGAGGAGGAAAGACTTGTGACGGGAGGAGAGTGGAGTGATCCGCGAAACATTGCTGTTGTTGTTGTGGCTGCTGGTCGCCACTACATTTGGAGTCGCTGATCTGACAAATAAAGAGACAATACTTTTATACAAAGACTGTTGTGTGAGTCTGGAGCATTCACCCTGGGACCAGGGTTCACTCTTCTGTACGGGTCCTATCCCATATCCCTGGGAGTATAGAAGATGGAGGCGCTGCACCACTAAAGCATGGAGGCTACCACCCCAGAAGCCTGGTCCTGTCTCCCCAATAAGAACGCCGGAAGCTCAGGCCCTCCTGTTCCACGCAGGTATGCACCACCACTACGCATGTAATATGCCCTCATGCACCCTAGATACCACAGATGAGTCTGGGGGGTCGGGGGGGGAACAAGGGTTACACATACAAACAAGATACCTGCAACAGACTGTGATGGTATAGGATACTATAAATCAAGGGTAAATTAAATAAATCACTCTTGACGGTGCTTAGGGCTAAGGATATATGTAGACAAGAAACCAACAGTTGCCCAAAAGAAAGCACTCTAGCATATCCAAAAAGAATTAAATTTATTATCGCAACATCTAAAAATACACACAACAAATATAAAAATAAGCTGAGAAAAAAAAACCTTAATACCCAAGCTGTAGATAGTAATATGGTGAACATCAAATCCTTGATATCTAGTACAAGGTACACAATGAATAACTAGAAATGTAGACACTCTTATATTTGAAACGACTAACTCCTATTCCTGCGGTATTAGGTGAAAAATAAATTTCGCCTTATCCCCTGTCCTGGAACAGGATTATATATTTTCTCTGTTCTCATACTGCCAGCTCTCCCCATGGAAGTTTCATGTCATGTTTTTTCCCTGCTCTGATGCAGCCAGGGCTGTGTAAAATGATACATTATTGACACATTCCCTCTTTACACAGCCATTAGCTGGTTGCCCTGGCAACCTCCCATTTCTCATTGCCTTCAGAATGGTTTAGCCATGTTGTTCCCCTGCCCATTTCTGTTTTATATGTAGCCCCCTGTAAATAGAACGGGTTACTTATCCTTCTACTACTGGAGTAAGCCCTGGTATGGGCAGGCGCCAGTAGTGACAATGGGTTTTCCCCCCTCACCAAGCCCCGCCTCTGTGGTAGAGGCAGGCCCCTTAGTTCTGTGCAGGCTAGACAGAGGGGAGGTCCTGCTGACATCATAGGGGGCGGGGCTGAGTTGATTTAGTAGGCTGTCCTGTGTGTGTGGTATGTCAGTTCTGTATGGATGTCCGTCAAGTCAGTTCTGCATGGAGTTGAGCCTGGTCTGTCAGGCCTGTGAGAGTTTGGAGTCTCTGGAGAGCAGTGTGTCTGCTGAACCAGAGGAAGGAGAGATGACCCTGTGACAGCTGCGTGGGTAGCTGGTCAGTCTGGGCGCATCAGATGGGAGCTGAGGAGAGTGTGTGGTCTGAAGTGCTGTAGGACCGAGAGGAGATAAGGACAGACCTATATAGAGGTGGACCAATGCCCTCACCCTGCTCAGGGGGTGAGGGGCAGGAGATCTAGCCTCCCCCACAGGGCCTACCCTGGTGGAGGTAGAGGCAGGGATATTGAGGCCCCATCCAGACCATCCTGTCTGGAGACATCACTGGAGGGAAGGAGAGGAGGAATACCTATATATCTGAACTGCTGCTACTGTGTGCTGCTGCTGTGATCAGAGACAATAAAGGGACATTGGGTTTTACATCAGACTGTGTGTGTGTTCTGGAGCATTCACCCTGGGACCAGGGTTCTTCTCTATAAGGGTCCTACCCCACATTCTGGGAAGTTATAGAGGATGGAGGCGCTGCACCGTTGCTAAGGAGAAGATGGAGGCATATACCCCAGAAACAACAAAACAAACAAAGCGCACAACACTCATCGTGAAAAATGTAATAAACAACCTTGAAACTCCTTATATATAAACACTGTTTATTACATTTTTCACGATGAGTGTTGTGCGCTTTGTTTGTTTTGTTGTTACTAGATTCTAGGGTATTGGGCTGCCCTTTATCACAGCAGCAGACACTCATCTACATTGGTATATATTTATTTACCTTATACACTTTTATCACGTGGTTGGGTGTATTTGATTTAATTATTATCACGTTAACACTTTTTTATTAAGTTAGAATTCTTGTGCGCACTTATCAGTTTTTTCTATATACCCCAGAAGCCTGGTCCTGTATCCCCGACATCACCGCGGGAGACTCAGGCCCTCCTGTTACCGGCAGGTATGCACCACCAACATACATGTAGCCAGCCCTCACTACACCCTAGATATGGCATCTGTGTCTGGGGGAGGGGGTGGGGGGGGGACATGGGTTATATATAGAATGGTCCTTTGACTCTCCCTGCCAGCCACAGGAACATGTGCTTTGAGATCTAACTAGCTGGCTTAGTGAGTTCATGATTCTTCCATTTCACCCCTGCTAGGCCATCCTTTTTTACCGTCCCCATAACAGAGCACTTTCACATAGAGAAGCAATCTCTCACCACACATTACCATCTGTAAGTACCCTTTATATTTGTTTTTGACTCCCCCATTAAAGTTGAAGAAAATAAAAGGACTCTGTGTGCTCTCAAAAGGGGATGAGTTAAACCACTGGACTCACTCACATCCCACATGTGATCCTGGTTCCAGAAGAGTAAAAAAGGAGAAAAAAGGGACTGTGTGCTTTGGGGTCAGCACAGAATAGTCTCCAGCTTATACAGCATAATGCTGAGAGACAAGCTGCAGTGACACAGCTTTCTGGAAGATCAGGTACTGCACAACAGCCCCTATACAGCTACACAAGCAAACTGCTTACACTGCTACACAGAGCCAAGCAGCCTCTACACAACAAAACAAGCAGCAGTTTTACACAGTTACCGTACAAGCAAAGTGCTTACACTGCTACACTTATAGTGCCGGCGACGTGACGTCGCCCGAAAACAAATGCATTGCTGCCGCCGCGTGCATTTATAGTAAGTGTGACAGCGCGAAAACTGGTAGCCGGCAAAATTGGATTTTTCAAGGGCTGTCGCCTCATGTGACAACCCTTGAACCAATCAAATGTCAGGAAACCCGCAACGCCACAGCCCAGCGAAATATAACTTTCACCTGTGGTGACGGCGACGGGTGACGTCACCCGTCGTGTCGCCATCGACGGCACTATAAGCGCGGCCTTACACTGCTACACAGAGCCAGCTGCCTCTACACAGCAAAACAACAAGCAGCTTTCCACAGTAAACAGAGCACAGCCTCTATACAGCAAATCAAGCAGCAGTTTAAACAGCAACAGTACAAAAGGCAACAGCACTGCAAACATATAAACCATTACACACAGAACGTTCACTGCCCTATTCTGCCTGAGTCCACCCTCTGCATGGCTATACAGTGAGGTGCAAACATCACACCTACCCCTGCGCACGTCCCCACGGCTGAGGTCATAAAGGGCCACGCCAACTGACACCCGCCAGGACACGGGTCAGAGCCACCGGACACCTGTAAGTACAGCTACCGCTACGCGGACCGCTGCAGGACACCAACCGGCACCATCTGAGACAGTCGTCCATCGCTGACACAGGTAAAAGACCGCACGCCACACGCACTGGCTAAAGGCCTACACACACCAACAGCATGGCAGAACTCAGACCCCCACCAGACACCACGCATGAGAGTGACGGTTCAGACACCACACAGGAGAGTGATAACTCAGACACAGAGACCGCTACACAACAGCAACAGGCGCAGGAAGGTTCAAGGCCTAAGCGGACAGTCACACTGACACAAAAGGCCCGTGGAAAATACAAAGCTGACATTGACGCACACTGCGCCAAGTTAGAAAAGGTCTGGGAAAGTACTGAACTTGAAATGTGTAATGTCAGGAATGTTAACGATCATGAAAGGCATCTAATCTCAGACGCGCTATTAGAGAGGGTTGGGGTTCAGAGGAATTTCACAATATAATTATAGGGTTCCTTAACAAAAAAAGGTTGAAAAAAACTGCATTAGACACACGAAAACTCTGATTAAGTATCTCCTATTGGCTAACACAAACAAAAATAGAATAAAATACTCCAATCGCAGAATATATTCTAAACACCACACTCAAAAGTAAAACTATATACTAATAATACTATAAAAATAGAAAAACTATTAAACAATATATTTACAGCCATGCTGACCTAATACTGGTAACATACGAACCTACAAAGAGAAACGTACCACTAACTAGTGTCTCACACCCCAGTATTAAGAAAAGGTCACACCGACTGAACAAGATTATACAAAGGACATATGAGTGAGCAACTATATACAGCATGTCTAAAATATATTTTATTTATTCAAAGTTAAAAACACCCTCCAAAAATATATCCCAAAAACTAGCACACTGTACATAGATGGTACAAAATGCATGTGTAACCCATGGATCCCCACCCAATCGCAGATCAGGTCCCCTAAGGTGTTCTGGGGTCTGGCTACATGTCTCTGTGTGGTGCATACCTGCTGGCAACAGGAGGGCCTAAGTCTCCCGCGGTGACATGGGGAACAACAGGACAGGTTTCTGGGGTGAATGCCTTCGTTCTCCTTCTACTGGTGCAGTGCCTGCATCTGCAGTAAGCCCCAGGGATATGGGGTGGAATCCCTACCGCAGAATCACCTCCCAGGGATGAGAGATTCCAGTCTCACACAATAGTTCCTTTTTCCAATTAGCAGCAGGTCTTTATTTCTCTCAGCAGCAGCAGACAGATACAATCAATGTGGGGCTAGCTCTTCCCTTACCCCCTAAGCAGGGTAAGAGGTATTTGGTCCACCTCACTATCAGCTCTACTCATAGGCTGCTCACTCTCCTCTCCCCACTAATCACTAGATTAGACACTCGGTCCCACTGTGTCCACTAAATAGGAAGTGATACTGCTCCTTTGTAGCTTCCAGTAGGCACCGCCCCTGTGTCTCTTGATTGGACACAGGTTACGTGACCTACCTTCACTTACTAAGCACAGTGTCAGAAGTAGGGAAAATCCATGATTACTCCTGGCAACCTGCCCTTAGCAAGGATTACACACAGGAGGAGGATAGATATATAGCCCCTAATCTTACCAGGGCTACACATGTATGGCTATTTCTTAATCGAACAAGTACCTAGTTGTCTAATAAAGGGAATTTTCTTTAAGTCTTTTGTTGTGCTTTTCCTTGATGGGCTATAAATAATTTGCCATATGAATCTGTCAATATGACCGCAATCTCAGTGGTCTCAATAATCAAAGAATATATCAACAAATCCCACATAGCAAGATTGTAAAATATTCATCTAAGCAGTTGCAGATAGTAGTGACAAAAGATCGGAGATACAGGCCTATTGTATGCTTAGTTTTAACCATTACTTATTAGAGGTTGAATAGAGCAATTGTGATATATTTAAAAATGTTGTCCTACTGATGTTAGCATATTCCCTCCTATATCCTACATATGTTCTTGTACATGCTTTTTCAGTGGATGTGTTGTCGTACCTACACATTTTATATTGCAATGACATATAAACAACTCCATTGGTTTCACCGTTGCCGAAATATCTCACAGCAAACATCTTGGGGCCATTTCAATGAAAACAAAATTCTATTTGTACCACCGTACAGATGTTTCCACCTTTATACTTTCCTCTTCTCTGACATTGATCTTTTTTGCCTTTCTGAAAACAAACTATGAAGATCTCTGATATTACGATCTCTTCTTGTTATCAATTTATCAGATCATGCCCTGCATCCCAGCCATTTGGGGAATTGGCCGTTTTGTATGGCATCACAAATGGATAAAATGAAAAATACAATCGGCCTGTATTTTACATGGGATTCATTTATATATCCTTTGATTATTGAGACCACTGAGATTGCTGTCTAGTATTATATTGACTGATTCATACAGCATTTTCTTTAACCTTGTATTAATAAATGAAATATATTTTAGATCAAATTTGCTCACCTACAGTATGTTCTTTGTATAACCTATTTCATGATATACTAGGGAAAAGGGGGTGGGGGTGGGGGAAAGGAAGGGTGTGGAAGGACAAGGAAAAATCCCTTGCTACAGCTGCAATGATGAGGTGCTACGATCAGGGGCAAAATGATGAACAAAACACACAAGACAAGAATCCCCTATACAATGAGAGCACACTAATGGCTATAATAGGAGAACTAGTAAGTGTCACCAAGGGCTATATGACCTCAAATAACGAATTGGTGAGATCACAAATGAATTGAAATGGTTGTAATATTAAAACCAAAACTTTATTCGGGAGTAGTACTCCAAAAAATATCAAATAAAGTGGGTCGAAGCCCGAGAGCCTGATAACGCAGTGCCTGTTAAGCTAAGCGAATTTAAGAACAAGGGAGATAATAACATTAAATCAATGCGGTCTCTGCCAATCACCACCTAGCAGCATAATCCACATGGACCGCAATTCACTTTATCTCCCTTGTTCTTAAATTCGCTTAGCTTAACAGGCACCGAGTTATCAGGCTCTCTGGCTTCAACCCACTTTATTTTATATTTTTTGGAGTTAAAAAAAAAAAAAGGTGGTGTGAAATAAGCGCTAATAATAAAGTGATTTGTGGTGTGACCTATTTAGGGAAAAAAAAACCTAATGTGGGCTAGGCTGCCTGGCACAAAGCTGATTGAAACAAATCAGAAAGAACAGTATAAACAAACAAATAAAACCGGCGCCTTACAAGTCCATATGTATGAGTCTTTAAAGTCCAAAAGTGAAGGAAGTGTCCAGAACTCTTCTAATCCTGTGCTTCCAGGTGATTGAATGATGATACGGCCGAGCGTTCCGTGACATGTGGATCAAACACAGAGAGAAATCAGAGTGCAATAATGCTGGCAAACAAACATATAACTGACTCTACATGCACAGTACAAATGTCTAACACCACATACAATACACACACAACAAGACAATTGATGACAGAAAATAGCAAGGCTGAAAATATAGAAAAAAGCTAATTTAATACAACTTAAAAAGCAATAAAATTGCTAATATGAGGATGACTGTGAGGCACAGGCAGCAGTCCGGACACCCTGCTTGCCCTGCGCATGCGCGCTGGGACCTCGGCTCTGCGCATGCACGCTGGGACCTCGGCTCTGCGCATGCGCACGGGGATTTGCCGCCATTTTTAAAAAACTTTTATATATATATATATATAACTGGCCCGGCCCGGGACGCTAGCACTGGCTGTCTCCCCCCATTGGCTGCCCTGTTGAAGGAGGGGTGTAGCGACCGGTTTGAATTGACCTAGTAAGACCAAGTACCTGGGTGTCCCTCCTGCACCTGATAATGTGAAGTATTAGAGATTTGGGGATAGGGATTGGAGGAGATCAGATTATCTTTAATTTGTATCAGTACTCCTGCATAAATACTGTATGTCAAACTCTGTCGAATGACTGTGGATAGGTATCCTCTTTTTTTTTGTGTGTCATGATAATTGTTACTCGCAATGTGTCAATCACATCACAATATACATTGAATGTTTTTGCGCTTTGTAAGATCGTAAAATGCAGTAAATTTGCAATAAACTTTTCATACAAAAAAGAATCGGATATGCCATTCCAAAGGTACCTTAGACGTGGAAATTTGTTTACCTGCTTCACTCAACCTGTAGATGTCACTATAGACAATCAAATTGTATCACACATAAAGCTTCATTATTCATATGTTCTATGAACAGACCAATTCAATTTGCGAACGAACATTCTTATTTCATAATCACTGGACTGGGAATCTACAGTAGCTCCTTATCTTTGGTGGGTACACTGTATCTGCTGGGCTCTTCCCGCTTATCTTGAAGAATTCTAAAGCATGACTTATTTTTGTCTTTGTAGAGAGACGTCGGAAATAGCAGGAACATGAAAGAAAACAATAGAGGCTTCATTGGAAAACTACAACTGTGCAGTGAAGGGTCTACAGTAACCATTTCTTACACACATTGTAGTGCACGGGTGGCCAACTCCACTCCTCAAAGGCCACCAGCAGGTCAGGTTTTAAGGATATCCCTGCTGCAGCACAGGTGGCTTAATCAGTGCTCAATCACCTGTGCTGAAACAGGAATATCCTTACAATATGCCCTACCGGTGGTCCTTGAGGAGTAGAGTTGACCACTCCTGTTGTAGGTGATAGAGCAGAAGTTGGACCCGGTTGCGGTGTGGCGGGCTCCTTCCTCTGCTGGGAGAAATGTAAGAAACAGGTGGGCACTGATGTCAGGCCCGTCATACCCACCTCTCCCCGTAATACCCACCTCTCACCCCAATCGTGCTGAGGAAGCTGTCAGCACCGTTCCCCTCTCCCCCATGCTCATTCACTTGGGCCCCTGGGTTACATTTGTGTACTGGCCCCATACAAGCTGGTGATTGGTCTGCTCTTATGGCCACTATGTTGTGGTTGTCAACATATGAAAATTGCACAACCATGTTGACTTGGGCTGAGAATGAGTATTACATTATTCATATGAAACCATAAGATGTATTTTCTTGTTTGTGTATTATGAGCAAATACACACAATTTATTCATACCAATACCAATACATTTTTCCAAAAATAGCAAATAGATATTATATTATTATTGTTTAAACAATAAAGACAAAAGGATAGGGGCGCAAAAAAAGAGGAAAAGAATCACTAAAAATTCAAAAATGATACAATTTATAATGACATTTAAAAGAAAAGTACAAAACTTACAATAAAATGAGGATCATATAGATCCAAGTACACCAGGCAGTAAAACACTCCAAAGGAAGGTCCGTAGTTCAGACAAAATCCCCTTCTCCGGATCGCAGTTGGCGTGTGTTGAGGGGAAGTTCCAGACCGGCATCCACCTGTAGTGATTCCTGCGCTCGTGTAGGCAATGTCAGGCGTGTTGCGTCATCACGTTCATGCCCAACCTGCAGTGGCTCGCCAACTTATTATTATATTAATATATATTATTATTGTTTAAACAATAACTCCTCAAACCCCCCCACCCCCATTTCCCATTTTTTTTAATGTTTCCCTTTGTGGAACTGGGAGGCTCACCAGAGATTATCCGTGGTCTACTAACCTCCGAGGGACCTCCCGGTTCCAAAGAGATCTCTTGTTTTTTTGTGCACAACAAAAACTACAAATATGGTCCCTAATAGAAAGTCACAATGTCATCACTGGTTACAACGCAGATTTCTGTAACACCCCTTTGTATACAGTTGTATATGTGTATAGCCATACATAATAATGGTATATTGCTTTCCTCTCTGTTGGCAGTAAGTCCTGGTAAGTACAGGTATGCCAGCAGTAGTTATGGAGGTTTTCCCTCATCCAATGGTGATGTGCCCTATGTTTGGAGGGGAGTGGCTGTATGCTCTGAGTCCCTGGAGAGTGACATCAGGGATGCGTCTGCATCCTGAAGTATATAAGGCACAACACAGTTAGTTACAGTGTTCTAGCAGTGTGTTCTAGCAGCAGTGGAAAGCAGATAGGAAGTTGTATTGTCCTGCATAAGGGATTGTAGGAACACTTTGTGACCCTAGTGACGTAACTAGAGGTCCAGGTTGACCAATCAGCCTGTCTAAGCCCCTCTGTGTCCAGGGACCTGGCACAGAGAGGATCTCCCTAGGAGAAGAGGGGATCCCACTCCAATTTGGGAGGGCGTACCTGGCGAAGGGACAGCACGGAGCGATGTGCGGCTAGAGCCGGCAGCTGCATGGGGCAGTCTGCCACATCACCGTCTACAATAAAGATGATCTTGTTAACGATACCCCCACTGTGTGAGTGTGAAGTTACTCCGCAGTGGATGGCACCACCAAGAAGGAGTTCCTCACCAGGACAATCTCCCTGCGGAAGCATAGACCCTGATGAGGTGGAGGCGCTGCACATGATGTAAGTTGAACTCGCACCCACTACCTTAGCTACCTGTTCTGTTGGATATCCCCTACTAACATCAAGCGGAGACTCAGGAGTTCTGTTGCCTACAGGTGCACCACCAAACACACACGTAATGGGGGTTGGTTATTAAAGTGCCCAGGCCAATGTGAGATTGGGGGGGGGGGGAAAACCCGTTACATGTGTAACCCTCCCTGCCCGTGTCCTGGGGAGTTTATATCGGTTTGCAATATTTGGCTACTCAGCAAAGTTTACCTCCGTTCAGGGAGCTGGATTCAGGCGAGTGAGCGATGCAGTAGCAATGGTGAAAATGATGGGTGCCAGGAACTTTTGTAGGAGAACTCCAATCTTTATTCATGTCCCCAGGCACAGGGACACTTCACACACATACATAGTTGACATAGTTGTACGTTGCTTTAAATCACTCTTGGTTACTCCAGACACAGTACTTCTCTAGGTGCCCACTCTTAACACTCAGAGGGAGGTGCATATACTTGGCTGCGTTACTTGTATTGGACCGGGGCCCCCCCTTCGGGGTAATACCCTTTATCACCTGTCTACTTTGGGCCCTTACTGGGATCCTGGCCAGTTCTGTGCAGGTAACGACTATACCCCATTCTGGGTTTGGAACTGCCACTTCCTTACTGATTGAGAATACTTTATAGGTGGACACGCCTGTAGAGCTGATCCGTTGACACCCGGGAGCACTCTGCATATGGCCTCTGTGGCATGTCTGTCTTCCCTTCTTGGGTACTTGTGTATTTCCGTTGGTCATCTCATTGGGATACTTACTGAAGGGCACTCTCCACATCTGTAACTTAACAAACAAGATGGCCTGATCTCTCCTATTACTTTGGGAACATAATCCATATCTCTACTCCCTGAGGCTCCTCTCCTCTTGTCCTCTAGGAACTTAACCTTCCCGAACATTCCTCCTCTCTTATATACTCCCCTGTTACATCAGTCACCCAGGGCCTAGCATATGCTGTTCTACTATTAACCCCTTGCGGCAAACTGGTAACCCCATTAAAGGGGTGTTACATATGCATGCTGCCTGTCAAAGGATATAGGTAGTTTATCTACTTTGCATGCCACAGAGTTAAGTATATGATGGACATGCCCTCTGGACAATAATTGTGATGCAGGAAAGGATTGCTAAGATTGGAGAGTATGATGAATGATGTCAGAGGAGGATGGACGTAGAGCTAGAGAAAGGGAGGACTACTAGAGCACAGGAGAGAGTTCCAGAAGGGATCTGGAGCAGAGAGCAAGCAGTAAGGAGTCACTGTCCTTAACGGAGCCAAAGTGGAGACAGAGCCACGTGATCAATCCCATCCAATCACAAGGGAAGAAAGGACTGCCCCTCAGAGAGTGAGGCAACACCATCCCACCAAACAGAATGTTTTGTGTCTGCGGCTAGTCCACAAGGAAAGGCATCCAGGGAATCGCCCCGCTACCCTGCAGTACCCTTTTGAACATACACACATCATTTTTACCTTCGCGAAGTTCAGGCTTGCATCTATAACCCTTTCTATACAGTCATCGAGCTCCAATGCTGTGCCGGCATTGGGACTAATTAATGACCTTGTGGGAAACTTGCACAGCAACAGCTTTATGTCTGAGGTTCCTAAAGTGTACACATTATCATGGGGATTGTTTGGAGTCCACCAATCAAAGGGCCACTAGTTTATTGTGTTACTGCCAATATACAGTATCAGTGGTTTTAAACCTTTTTTTGGTTAAGGAACCCCCGAATTAGATTGTGAAATTCTGCAGAACCCCAACCCTCGTCCCCTGTCTCTCACCCCCCGCCTTTCACTTGCACTCTCTCTCTCTCTCTCTCTCTCTCTCTCTCACTCACTTTCTCTCTCTCTCTCTGAGAGTGTGCACTCTTACCTGATCCTTCCTCTCCCCCCTGTCAGCCGGAAGTTGATGCGACTTTCGGCGCCGACAGGAGCAAAGGAGAGGAAGGATAGTAGTGGGTGACTGCCGGGTCACTGCTACGTGGGGTTATGCTGTGTTATTCACAAAAGACACGTCACCTGGAATTGTTTGACCTCAGCCACTCTTATTGCTGGCTGACTAGTTTCATTCATATCTAACTGCTGCTATAATAATAATAGCATGTTCTTGTATAGCGCTGCATAGCAACATAGCGCTTTACAGAGACATTTTTGCAGGCACAGGTCCCTGCCCCATGGAGCTTACAATCTATGTTTTTGGTGCCTGAGGCACAGGGAGATAAAGTGACGTAAAACTAGCAGCGCTATACAAGAACATGTAACATATTATTATTATTATTATTAATAACTCCCTGTAAACTCATCTTTTCAAGGCAGCCTACTCACCATACCTCTAACATCCTACTCCCCTCCCTGTCCAATCCCATTTTATTTATTTTTATTTATAAAAATGTTTTACCAGGAAGTAATACATTGAGAGTTACCTCTCGTTTTCAATTATGTCCTAGGCACAGAGTTATAAAAATACATGGTTGCATTAAAAGAACAGGGTTAAACAGTCAATTCACAGACATTTTATGGACAGGTAGAGTTAGAAAATTGGGAACAGGGGATAAAGGGCTTGTGATTTTCCGATTGAAATAGAGCAGGTTTAACATCACCAAACATCACCAAACAGCAGCATACAGCAGCAAACGGCTCATAACCTTTGGCTGCCCTTCACCTGCACCAAAGACTGTCCGCCTTTGCGGCAACGCAGATGTACACTGGGGTGGTTGATTTTCAATGCAGCTGTGAACACAAAGTTCTTTGTGTCCTCTTGGCTCATTAACATTCCAGTGGGTGGGGTTGACGTTCCACAAAGAACAAGCACATGTTAACTCTTAGAACGCTGGTCCTGTGTAGAGGGGAGCAGCTCTTGGGGATCCCCATCAGGCTGTCCACCTTTGGGGCAACGCTGCTGTACACTGGGGTGGTTGATGTTCAATGGGACAAGCTATGTGACTGGACCAAACTCCACCCTATAAAACATCCTTTCCCCCCTCCCTCATACCTTTATGGCTTCAGCTGTCAGACAGAGCCATAGTCTAAACTGAGCCACCCCGGATCCTACAATGAGCAGCCACCATACTTCTTGTTTCAACATTGTCCCTCATTACCTCTACATTGTAAGCTCTCGCGAGCAAGGGCCTCACTACTTCTTTGGATCTGTGCATGCCTGTCCTTGTAAGTAACTGTTTGTTTATGTAATATACATAACTCTGTACCGACATTGTACTGCACTGAAGAATATGTTGGAGCTTCACAATTAAACGATAATAATAATATCTAGGCGAGTGTAAGGAATTCGTTCCTGGTTTTGGCTGGAGCTCACTCTTGCAGAGTTGGTGAGCTCTCAGAACAGACCTTCCCTTGGATTTACAAGCACTCACCTGTGCTTGCAATCACTGCAGCTCTGTCTCTCTGCTCTGGCACTGGAGGAATTCCCAAACACCCCTGTCTTGGGATTGGCTATCTGTCCTTTTTATACTGGCCTCTCCCTTTGACTCATTGCTGAGCATAATCCTAGATTGACTAGGATGTAACTGTGTTTGTCACAAGCTACTTTGCCTTAGCCTTGCTTTGTTCATGAGACCTTCTGCATTCACCCCAGGCAAAGGTCTGCATTTTTGGTTCTTGTACTGAAACACTGGATCTTCAGTGCTAGTCTTGCCTTGTTACGGAGTCCTGCTACATTCACCCTAGGCAGCGGTCTGCTTCCTGGATCCTGTGCTGAAGTGCTGGGCCCCCAGTACCAGCTTTACCTTGTTCCAGAGACCTGCTGCATTCACCCCAGACAGAGGTCTACTATCTGGTTCCTGTGCTGAAGCGCTAGTCCTCCAGTGCCAGCCTTTCTTTGTTCCTGAGACCTGCATTCTCCCCTTGCAGAGACCTTATCATGGGCTGCACACGCTCCTCACGCAGAGGCCATTCCCACGCTTCAGCTGCTACGCTGAAGCGGTGTGCTCCTGACTTCCTGTTGCCGAACTCCAGCCTGGACATCGATTACTCTACCGTCTCCAACCCTGACGTGTCAAAGGATTACCCTGGTCTCTCTAACCCTGACCCTGCTACGAATAACTACAAACTGTGCAATCCTGAACCGGCTTCGTGGTCTAAGGTCGGCGAGCACGTCCGTTACAGCGAGGTGGATTCAGGCCTCCACCCTAGTAGTTGCATATCTAGGGAAAGAATGAGAGGTTCAAGTGAAAAAAGAATTATCATAAGTGGCGCTCAAAAAATAATTAGTGCATACGTGAATCTGATATATATCAGTGCATATTGTGCTCAAAAGTATATATAAAAATACAAACAAATTTGTTGATTGCTGCTGTAACCCAGTGTTGGATTGCTTTCTCAATCTCAGGAAGTGTTGAAGAGTTCGTGGTTGTTGGGAAGCGCAAACATATGTGAAAACAAGGGTAAATATCTGATAGTGTAATATTGTCAAATGCAAGATTGATTTTCTTCTTAGGTTCTATGTAATGAATACTCACAAATGTGAGGGAATAAAGGTACACGTAATGGTATCTTTTGGTGATGGTTCACAGATTGCAGTGTGATGAGAGATGTCCTCTGCATTGATGTGTCCACTGATACCCTTTAGTAATTATAAAGAGAAACGGACATAGTGCAGACTGTAATACTTTATATGAAGGTAAATACAGTTAGGTCCGGAAATAATTGGACACTGATACAAGTTTTATTATTTTGGCTGTGTACCAAAATAAATTCAAGTTACTGTTAAATAATTAAAGTGCAGTCTGTCAGCTTTAATTTGAGAGTATTCACATCCAAATTGGAGGACGGGTTTAGGAATTACATCTCTTTAATATGTAGCCCCCTCTTTTTCAAGGGACCACAAGTAATTGTACAATTGTCTCAAAAGCTGTTTCATGGACAGGTGTGGGCTATTCCTTCATATTTCATCAACAATTAAGCAGGTAAAAGGTCTGGAGTTGATTCCAGGTGTGGCATTCGCATTTGGAAGCTGTTGCTGTGAACCAACAACATGCAGTCAAAGGAGCTCTCAAGCAAGTGAAACAGGGCATCCTTAGGCTGCAAAAAAAAGAAAATCCATCGGAGAGATAGCAGGAACATTAGGAGTGGCCTAATCAACAGTTTGGTACATTCTGAGAAAAAAAGAATGTACTGGTGAGCTCTGCAACACAAAAAGGCAAGGACGTCCACGGAAGACTACAGCGGTGGATGATCGTGGGATCCTTTCCATTGTAAAGAAAAACCCCTTCACAACATCCAGCCAAGTGAAGAACACTCTCCAGGAGGTAGGCATATCATTATCCAAGTCTACCATAAAGAGAAGACTTCACGAGAGCAAATACAGAGGTTTTACCACAAGGTGCAAACCATTCAGAGGCCTCAAGAATGGAAAGGCCAGATTAGACTTTGCCAAACAATATCTAAAAAAGTCAGCCCAGTTCTGGAACAGCATTCTTTGTAATGAACCTAAGATCAACCTGTACCTGAATGATGGGAAGAAAAAACGTATGGAGAAGGCTTGGAACGGCTCATGATCCAAAGCATACCACGTCATCTGTAAAACACGGTGGAGGCAGTGTGATGGCATGGGCATGCATGGCTAACAATGGCACTGGGTCACTAGTATATATTGATGATGTGACAGAAGACAGAAGTAGCCGGATGAATTCTGAAGTGTATAGGGATATATTATCTGCTCAGATTCAGCCAAATTCAGCGAAGGTGATTGGACGGTGCTTCACTTTACAGAATCTGTGAAAGCATACTGCGAAAACATACTGCGAAAGCAACCCAGGAGTTTTTTTAAGGCAAAGAAGTTGAATATTCTGCAATGGCTGAGTCAAGTACTTGATCTCAACCCGATCGAGCATGCATTTCACTTGCTGAAGACAAAACTTAAGGCAGAAAGACCCATGAGCAAACAACAACTGAAGACAGCTGCAGTAACAGCCTGGCAAAGCATCACAAAGGAGGAAACCCAGCGTTTGGTGATGTTCATGCGTTCCAGACTTCAAGCAGTCATTGCCTGCAAAGGATTCTCGACAAAGTATTAAAAATGAACATTTTATTTATGACTGTGTTCATTTGTCCAATTACATTTGAGCCCCTGAAATAAGGGGACTGTGTATGAAAATAGTTGCAATTCCTAAACGTTTCATACGATATTTTTGTTCAATCCCTTGAATTAAAGCTGAAAGTCTGCACTTCTATTTCATCTCGGTTGTTTCATTTCAAATCCATTGTGGTGGCATATAGAGCCCAAATTATGAAAATTGTGTCAGTATCCAATTATTTCCGGACTTAACTGTATATGGTAATTTACACTCACATGGTATAAGCGGAATATAAGCAGTTTGATCACACGATCACACGATCGACACCGGTAAGTGCAATGTATTTCTCTTTGGATTTTTTCCCTTCGTCTGGCACACGCCTCACGGCTCCGTCTGGGGGATTCCGGATGTGACGTCAGCGGGATCCAAGAGTTTCCAGTCGACTGTGAGATGCGTCACTCCAAGTGTTTCACCAATAGCTGGTTTCTTCAGGAGCAGAGAGGTTACATTGGAGGCACTGCGGAGATTTTAGTTGGTGTCAGCAACACACAAACCATCCCCTGAGTTACAGTAACGGTCAGACAAACAGTACTTATATGATATTTATAAGCATTTATATCTGGGTTGTTAAAACAGATGTCCAAAGAGTGCAGAGTTGGTGTTGGGATGAGAATATAATCTTGGCGCAAAGGCTTAATATTGTAATATTGTGTAAGTTACTGGAGGGGACACCAGATACCATTATAACACAGGCAGACTGTTAAAACACTAGGGCGAACTGGCATAATAGGGGCGACAGTATGATGCCGACAGTGACACTTTGTGGGTGTTGGTAGAAAGTAACCAATATATTGTATATAGCATATCCATATACCCGCTCTCATGGAAATCACAGGGATAATAGGGCCCTGGCCATTTATGCTATACGGACATGTCCATAGCATTGAGGTTAACCAGGAGCTCCCGACACCCCCCCCCCACCTCTCCCCAGAAAGATCATTTGTGGTGATGAAACCAGAAGAAACAAGATTTGAGGATATTTAAAATGTAGGGACTCCTGCATGTTCTGACCCTAAATCTCCTGAATCAGAGGTGCTAACAACCTTAGTCCAAATAGTGAAAAACTGGATAGTTCCTTGTACAGGAAGAGGCCCATACAGGAAGTTAAAGACTTTCTCTGGTACAGTTTCAGTCCCGGCAGGGGAAGAATATGAAAGCTGGGTATCTCAGGCCATGAGGATACTAGAGGAATGGCAGTGTAGGGTCAGTGTAAAGAGGCAGCGCCTGTCTGGTGAAGCCATGGATGTCATTTGCTCTTACTCCTCTGCAGAGGAGTACTTAAAAGCATTAGAAAATGCATATATCATTACTGCGTCAGGAGGAAGAACTCTATTGTAGGTACTGGTCTACTTAGCAGGATGAGGAAGAGAAATTGTTGGCATATATCCAACACCTTAAAAATATGTTAATGCATACCTTGCAAAAAGGGGCGTAACTACAGAATGTATAGATAGCATACGACCTGAGGGGAAACAAATACAATGACTCCATTATAATACGACTAAGGCTGCATGAACGAGCAGACAACCCCCCACCTCCCTGTTCACCCAGTTACTTAAAGAGGTGAGGGAGCAAAAGGATTGCACGAGAATACAGGGCATTCACACACTCGTTATAGTGACAACCACGGTTCAGTCCACCAAAGCTAGTGGTGGTGATAGTCTGGGTAGTTTACCACAGGACACAGATCTGAACATGCGGTTGAAGGATGAAACTATGTGCCAACCAGTTCTTACAAGCATGAGCACTGCTCAGAGACAAGGGTAGGTTAATGATCATTTTAGACATCAACCTACTTTCAAGGGTTGCCCAAAAGTTGAAACAGTGGAATTATCTGGTACTGGTGTGGCGAGAAGGGACATATGAAATGTCAGTGTACCTGTCCTGAAAATACACCTAAAGTAATCCAGAAGCTTAATTAGAAGATCATGCAGCATGGAAACTTACAACCGGACTCTGGGAAGGAGCATACTGGGCCGCTCATAAAGCAAGGATCAGCAAAGGCTACTCCTGCCAAGAGACAAAACCAACCCTATCTGCTTAGAGGCCTTCTCTGTCCTTCAGCACAAGTGGAAGCCTCCATTAAAGGAAAGAGGTGTGATGTTATTCTGGATAGGCCCTTCCAGTGGGGTCAATCCGATTATGCTCCGGAGCTTCTACTCATAGAATTCCCTGCTGAGAAAATACTTACTCTTCTGGCTAGAGAACAATCTTGAGCCATTACCACAGGCTCTAACTATAAAGGGCACATTCCTTAACTAAAAACAATAAATGGTGACAGGACATCCTTAATACACTTAACTATACACACACACCTATTTACAGGACTCACAGTGAGGCTTCAATCTGAACTCTGTGGAACCTGTTTCTATAACATCGGCTGAAGCTATATATATTGTACCCTTCTATCTCCCTGTTGTGACATCACTGGTCATAAGACGTACAAAGGAGTGGCTATCCCTTTCTGCAGTCATCCTACATCACATGATGGGGAGGGGAGTAACCCCAATGATCCCGCACAGTTAACCCATTAGGGCTGTTAACCCCTTATACTAGCTAGTTGTCCCCAAAGGGGATGTTATGATATGGTCAAATATGAGATAATAGACTAACCACACTTAAACGGTATACAGGACTGTAACAGGGACTTATCCCTGTTTAAATAATGCAGCCTCAGAGCTCTGAGAATCCAACAGAGCGATAGTTAATTGCAGCCACTCAACTACTGTAGCTAGTCTCCACCTGGACTAATGAGAGCTCTGTAAAGAGCCTCATGTGAGACACAGGAGAGATTCCTTAGCTCACATTTGGGCTGACATAAGGAGAAGGAGGACTGACCAGAGTTTTTTCCTGAGAAAACAGCTATGCTGACAGAGGAAAGACAAGACTGCTATTCCTGGGAGCGGGTTGACTGCAAAAGCCTGCAATTGGAGAACCAGATAAGACTTTCTTATACATTTGCTCCCTGAGAAAGATATATGTTTTTGGGACTGGGAACTGGCTTAACCAGCCAGCCACAGATAGATAGGAGAATAACCAGACAGTACTGTGTATGCCCTAAGTGGAGCAGGTTTATCTTTTATGTTTTGTGTTTACAGTGTTTAAAGAAATAGGCAATAAAGCCTTATACAGGCATACCCTGGTTTAAGGACACTCACTTTAAGTTCACTCGCGAGTAAGGACATATCATCCAATAGGCAAACGGCAGCTCGCGCATGCGCCTGTCAGCACGTCCTGAACCGCAAAACCGTCTCCCTACCTGTTCTGAAGCTGTGTGCAAGCGGGGAGACTATAGAGCCTGTTACAAATGTCTTATTTACATCAGTTATGCACGTATAGGATGATTGCAGTACAGTATATGCATCGATAAGTGCAAAAAATGCAGTGCTTCACTTTAAGTACATGTTCACTTTACATACATGCTCCAGTCCCATTGTGTATGTTAATGCGGGGTATGCCTGTATTCATTTCACCCTAAACCGGCCTCCATTTGCATACCTCTGCACACATCTCTTACGAGGACCAACTCACATTGAAACTGAAGAGCTGGCTTCTGGTAATAAGGGTGTGGTTACATATACCAATTTACTGTCCAGGATGACATCACCAAGAGGATAGTAGGGGCAGCATGCAATTGAACCCCTTCTACTACTTAAACCCCTTAACCTCATAGTAGCCAACTACAGTATGAGGGGGCTACATATAGATGTCACCAGAAGTATTATTAACCCCTTCACTGCCAGGGGGCCCACAACAAATCCCTTTAGTGCGGCAGAAGGAAGGAACCATTGCAAATGACTTTCAATGCCCTCTTACTCTGAAGGTATTAAGCAGAGGTAATTCTGAACATTTTCAGCAAAAGCTCACAAATCCGGCAAAGCGTCTCCGGGAAAAGTCGCTTTTAACAATGCCAGGGATGCAAACAGCATCATTGTAACGTGACAGGTTGAATGATACATATTCTCCAAAGTGACATGCTACTGTGATTGTTCACTTAAAATAATAGAGGTTCACAGCACGGGGTAATGAAGCAGACAAGCATGGGCAGATCACAGCTGAACAGGTGGCGGGTCAATCTTTGCATGTCTTAGGCACAAAATCCAACCAAGCTGAAATATTGCCGGACCAATTAGGCCAACGGCCCAATTATGAGGAATGCATGGTGGGCTCCGATATGAAACCCGGAGAGCCACGCACAACACCCTTGAATAAACAAGTGACAAAACCATCAAAATCTGAAAGCTGCTTTCTAATAAATGTGCCAGAGTAAATCGTGGCGTTATTAGCAATTCCCACACGCAAGTTCAAAATATGTATTCATTTAAAGTATTTTGCACAAACGACCTTGGCGTTCCTTCACTCGCCCTGATCTATCCTTTCATTTGGAAATGCTGCGGACATTTGCTATTTTGGAGCAAACACATTTAGTAGCCTTAAAAAAAAAGCAATGTTTATTTTGTCCTGAACATTGTTGTATAACTCAACCTTGATTAACAATGCCAACATTTTGCTAAGTGCTAAAGCACTGATAATGAAATGATTTAACTTCCTGTATTTACGGAAATGTTGTTGTTTTTTAACAGTGTATACAATCACATTCTGTTCTGTATTATAGTATGCTGAGTATCTGTACTTACAGTGTGTATGTGTTTATATATATATATATATATATATATATATATATATATATATATATATATATAAACCCTCTCTATCCACCTTTAAGACCCACCTTAAGACACACTTGCTTAAAGAAGCATACGAATAGCACTGTGAACATTCTGAACACATGATACATAAAGCTTGGCCCCCTGCAGACACACTTACCAGAGCTCCCTCCTACTGTCTCTGTACGTTCTCCCTACCTACCAATTAGATTGTAAGCTCCTCGGGGCAGGGACTCCTCTTCCTTAATGTTATGTTTGTCTAAAGCACTTATTCCCATGATCTGTTATTTATATTATCTGTTATTTATTCGATTACCACATGTATTACTACTGTGAAGCGCTATGTACATTAATGGCGCTATATAAATAAAGACATACAATACAATACAATATATATATATATATATCACCCCTGTGGGATTCTTACTCAGTAAAGAGATTCGAGGAGCTAACTCCTAGTTATCTTCCTTAGATAATATGTTGCAAAACGACTAGGCAGGGGCCTGGCCGCACCTCATTTCTAGAATATGCTGAAAGGGTCACCTGGTCTAGGGTGACTCAGCAGATGCTAAGCACCACCCTTTTTCTACCCAGAGACAGGGGTAGGGAGAAAGGTCCATAAAAAGGAAGAGAGAAGAACTCCACTCTCAGAAATAGGTTGATACTAAAAGTCTTTTATTAGCCTCCAGCAAGCACAACAAATTGTGGATTAATAATATACCACTGGGGCAGTTCATGCGCCTGAGAAGGAACTGTAGTCGGATAGAAGATTTAGAAAAACAGTCAGAGATTCTATTAGAGAAGTTTATACAGAGAGGCTAGAATATCAATTGTCTCATAGAGTCTCTAGGCAAGGTATTTGCAATGAATAGATATTCTCTATTGACTAAAAGAAGTGCTTCCGCCACCTGTAATATTATGAAAGATGCAAAAGATTCTATTAAAGTGCCTTTCATTACAGATTATAATTCGGTCAATTTCAAAATACAGGATATTATTAATCGTCATTGGAATATGCTGTCTAATGATCCCATTATGGTCCACATTTAGAGAATAGACCGAGTTTAATTTATCGTAAAGAGAGAAACCTTAAAAGCTGTCTTGCACCGAGTGATATTGGTCTAAACACTCAGTCCCCTATAGATTTGACTTGGTCGTCTAAAAAGCCAAAACGAAATTATAAATGTGGTAAGTGTAGCATGTAGCATATTTGATATCAATAGTAGGACATTTACCTCAAATGTTACCAAAGAAACTTTTAACGTTGATGATTGCATATCCTGTAAAACCATGTTTGTCGTGTATCTGTATATAGGACGCACCAAGCGATGTCTTAAAACCCGTATTTTGGAACATATGAGAAACATAAAAATCAACTACGATAAACATAGTGTTCCTGGACATTTAAAAATGTTCCATGATAGTGCTCCAACCCTTTTAAGATACAAAGGCATTCAGGTGGTGTCACGGTAGACCAGGACTTTTAACACCATTTATATTTAAGGGATCAATCACAGGGCGAAACAAGATAGTGAAATAAAATGAGGTTTATTTTGGATAAATCCTCGGAAACACACAGAACTACAAAATACAAAAATATACACACTTTCGGGGGCCTGGGGAAGGAGATCTACCTTTCCTTGGTGCAGGGACCCACTTCAAATGGGTTTCCCCTGTCCACTTCTCTGCTTCAGGGTATCAGAGTGCTGCACACAGCAGCCACTCTGACATGAACCTCCAGCTGGTCATAGTCCAACTCCACACTCCTTTCCAGAGTGTCTCTCCCTCTGATAGTCTCCACACTCCTTCCCAGAGATGGACTCCTGAAAATGCCACACTCCTTCCCAGAGGTGGACTTCTAGGATGGATAACTTAGGGAATCTCCACACTCCTTCCCAGAGTGTCTCTCTCTCTCTGAAGGATAACTGATTCTCTGATCAGCAGCACCCTTATATACCCCTTGGTGGCTATCCTTTAACATAAGGCAGCCAGCCAGGAGAAACAGTGCCTGGGGCTCAGGCCTGATAACTGATTCATTTAACTAATCCCCCTCCCCTTTGTTCTGATCTATTTCTATGGAGAGTTTCAACTGAGTGAATTACTTAGTCTTTCTCCCTAGAAATGACAGTAACAGTGGAATATCTAATGTACTTTCTTGCATATTAATTCCATCACAATACCAACTACTGTACCTAAGCTGGGGGGAATTGCTAACACAGGCATAAATACAGACATAAGGTAATTATGTAAAAGACAGGACTTAGCATTACACACAGCTAGCCCAAATCACATCACAGAACAATGTTGATTGAGGAAAGGATTGTCACAGGGATGACAGAATACATGCTTTGAAATGCATTTTTACAGACATGGTGGATTATATATTCCCTGTTCTCCCTCTGATTTTAAATTACATTTGGCAGAAATAACCTTACATAGCTGGCCAAGTTACATGGATTTAGGGGTAAATAGCTGGGATTTCTCTTTATTAAGTCCCTCAGCTACCCCAACCATCACAGGTGGTCCCTCCTAATAGGAGAGGAGGTGACAGGGTCAAAGCTTTGTCCAATCAAGAAAGCTATTGGATTTACAATATGAAGACTCTGGCACCACAGGGCCCGAATGAGGTATTAGATGTCTGGTCCTTATATTAATCGATCCTATATCTACATTCTTAAGTGTATTCCTTCTTGACCATGTATTTGACTACATTTTAAATATTTCTATTGCAATTTTAAAAACTAATTTTAATAAATATAAAATTTTAATTTTTTTAATATTTTTTTAATTATTTATTTATTTTTATTGATTCCCCTTATGCTATTGGATGTATCTATAATTAGATATTTTTTTTTATTTCTGTCGCTTATGGACCATTCTGTGAATTGTATTCAATTTTGGAATTATTTCCAAGTATTTTTCAGTACTTTTTAAAATATATTCAAATTATAAAATATTCTAGGGTCCTATCATTTCTTATCTTTACTTTTTTTAAATTCTAATTACTAATTGGGGGCTACATATAAGTTTATCACCTTCTTGATTCATTGAATTTCATCGTCAACAAGTGAAGTACAGATTTTATGTTTTCTGTTTGTACATGATTTTACCACTTGTTTTCTCTGCTTTTTCAGAACAACAAATTTGTGCAATAACATTAATTTTCTAACTATTTGTTCTACTGTTTGTATTTGAGAATTTAAAATGTGTAGGTTTTTTATTATCTACTGTATTGTCAATAAAATTGTTAGGTGATTTTATAGATATTGTATAAAATTATGTCAGCTCCTAAGAGGTTAATGGTGATGTGCCTGTGATTGGCTATACATATGCCTATCTGTATTAACCTATCAACGAGACCCATAGGGTATTTAAACAGTTTAGAACATGTAACATATATCCCTGATGAAGTAAGTAACCCTTACGAAACGTGTAGGACAAGCAGCAGATTTTATTTTGCTCCAATTACACTTCCAGCTCTGTGCCGAACTACCTGGGTCTGTGGCTTTCACTATACACTGAACGCTCCGATCAGCTGCAAGTCGCCTGACGGTGCATGCCCGTGACATCAGTGTTTGCCACGAGAGAAGTTAAACATGACGTGGCAGCTTGGATTATGTTGGGAATTTCCTTTCAACCCCTTTTGAATTGATCGGAGGAACCGGGACTGAGTCGGAGGAGCACAGAGTCCAGTACCTGCACTGCGGAGGAAAGGAGTCCACAGATCGAGGAACCGATTACAGCTGCTACTGGAGGCTGCAGAGTTCCTGGATTTGTGACGACCAGAAGTGTGCACCTTAGTGGTAACATGTCCCTAACATGTACTGCTTGATATTTTCCAGCGAAGTGTATGTGCGATGCTTACCTTACCCGCAATTAGCTAATAATATCACTTTTAATACACTACGAGTTGTGAGCTGTTTTTTGTTTTTCTTCTATTAGTTTTTGGGATGCTGGGCCATCTCTACTGAATAGCTGCAGACTTGTGTGGTTCCAACAGGAGAGTTTACATTATTCTACATCTGTATCCATTCTTTACAAACTCTTGACCTGTTTATATTGCATTTGACACTATTTATTTATTTTTTTATCACAAAGTTTATAACATTCTTTAGGTTAATTATTGATATTGTTGGTTGTTTCACTGCGACACTTCACCAACACAGTATACTTTATATCACATTAATTATCACTAGTTAGTGCACATTTATTTGTTGTTATATTTCCACCCCTTTTCTACCTAGAGACAGGGATAGGGAGAGAGGTCCACAAATAGGAAGAGAGAAGAACTCCACCCTCAGATACCAGGAGGTACCAGAGGAGGGTGTCTCGTCTATAAATATGTACGTACCCAGTTTTGAGGTTAGGTAATTAGGATAGAAAATGTCACTACCAATTTTAGGGTCCCCCTATATGACACTCAGGCGCTTCCTACCCACAAGAGGCTATAGGCTCGTCAGTGATAGGGCCTTAGATTATCCCTCCATAGCTGCCAGAAGGAATAGGTTCCTTGCTGCCCTCAACTCATAGGGTGAGCACTAAACTACAGTATGTTAGAAGGATAGGGTGTGCACAATAGAAAACAAATGGGATACCAGCACTCCTAACAGAAATATAAAGTGAACGGTGCACTAGGGGAAAGCATATATGCACACGAAAAAATGGAATGCCACTTGGTCCAGAATGAGCCAGTGATTCAGAAAAGGTCCACAAATGACATACACTCAACATCACTCAATATGGAATAGGAGAATCAGTATTAGATCAGTAATGAATATATAATGGTAGTAGGTGCTAGACTAATCACCCCAAGAACGAGACGGAATGTTATATGTAATGATTAAATATAATTTTATTATATCAAAGTTTAAAATACAGGGGGTCTAAAAGGTTCCCAGTGCGACAACAGTGCTGCTCAGAAGTAGCAAGTGGTGTGTAAATGACTCCACGGTAACAACCAATACTGTATCTAAGTATATTGATAAACAGTGTGGTAAAGGGCAATGTATGTATCTCTGCAAACACAGCTCAAGAAGAAAGGATGAACTAAGGGTTCTCTAGTCTAGAGCAGGTTTGCAGAGGGAAGCTAATGTCCGAGTGTAAATAATCGAAATACTTCCTACATATAAATGTGAGTATTATTCAGACTGTGAAGACAAGTACATCCAGCACATAAAAGGGCTCGTAGCCGAATGAACCAGATTGAGCCTACTAGAAGGAAGGGAGTTTCTAAACTAACTCCCCCCTCTCACGACCACGCTACTATACAGGCTATAACTATCCTTTATTTCTAAACCGTGGTGATAACGGTTACAATGTTGATAAACAGCTCAAATATCTGGGTAAGTCGCAATTGGATCCAAAGTGGACTCCCAGATGTGAGTCCCGTGGCTAGAACGATTCTAATAGACCGAATCAACAGGACATAATACGAGGTAGCTACCAAGGGTAGTAGCTGATCACCTCGGCGTCAACACCATAATAGGACCGGTTCAGTAGATCGCGGTACATTGGGCACTTTATACAGGAGACAACCGGGGTAGCAGGTACTCTCCTCCGTATAGCTGCCAGAAGGAATAGGTTCCTTGCAGCCCTCAACTCATAGGGTGAGCACTAAGCTATGTTAGAGGGATAGGGTGTGCATCCTGAAGCATGATGGCACCCTGCCAACAAGTCCCAGTGGAGGTGGGAGCGACTATTAACTTGGCAAATATATTGCCATAAAAGTGACAGAAAAAGGAAAGATTTGTGTCTCTCTGGGAATGTTGGTATGGGAATTCCAAAGAAGAACTTGTTCCTGAACTGTATCCACAAAATAAAGTTAAAGAAAAGTTCCTGGTGCCCACCTGCGTCCGATCCAGAGGATCCAGCAATCCCAGGAGCCAGCAGAGCGGTGAGGATCTTCCCGCTTACTCCCTTCAGGCACCCGCGGAGGCATCCGGTGAGGAGGTACCGGCCGGTACTTCCTCCAATGCGGAGGACGGCAACACCCTTCCGGTGCGACCGGATGTTGACGCACTTCCGGTATGGCTGGAGGACATCTACACTGATCCCGTGAGACTGGCAGCTGACATCATCATGGAGGCAACTGCCAGGGCGGAAGAGGACGTTTCTATGCCCGCTCCGGTGAGTACCGTCTTATCTGCACATAACAAAGTGGTGCTATGGTCAATTCAAGGCCCTTGGTCGCAGGGTCCTTACAGATCAGGACACTCACCACGTGCAGGCCGTAGCAGGCCCAAAACATTGGACTCGTACAGATACATTGATAAGCCTAAGGCCTTAGCCCCTGGTACTCTTGACTCTTGAATCTATTGCTGGGCCCAAGACTGTTAATACCCAGGCCCGGAAAAGCAAGAAACCCTTCAAACCCTCTCATTACTGGAGAGACTGGGTAGATTCTGAGGACGGATCAGATGGGGAGATATCAGCCGCCAGTAGGATCTCTTTTGGGGGAGGGTCAACTGCCTCATTTAAATCTGAGACATCAGGGGTATCCTCTAAGGTGACCTGTGAGTCTGATTCATTGGCACAAGCTGTACCTGCAGGGAATGTATTGCCATGATGGGACCCAATGTTCCAGGGTTATGTCCCTTACATGCACAGGACCAGGTTCTTACTTATCAGTGGGGACCCAGTCGACCATTGGTGGGAGGAAGGGGAGTTCTCCGCAGAGGACACTGCCGAAGTTATAAGGAGGAGAGAGCAATAGATAAAGTTGGGAGTTATCGAACCCACAGGGTTAGTTATAAATGTTTATGAGAAGCCCACTCAGGAGCCCTTATTCTGGGTGTTACCAGGACCGGCCTGCGGCGGCAAGTTAATTAAGACCAGCAGAGCTGAAAGATTAATAGTTCAGCGGTATAGGCAGTCTCACGGGTCTGAGTACCCCTATGTCCCCGAACCCATTATGCAGGAGATAAAGGCTAATAGGGACCAGTGGCTAGAGGATGCCGTTTGGGCATATATAACATCCAAATGCCAGTACTCTATCTTCCACACAGAAAACCGGATTACGTACCTAATGGGGGTATGGAAAGTGGGCCGAGCTATCTATTTGGACAGGGTAGAGTACCTGTTTGAACGGAACCCTAAGAGAGTTTATTCGGTCACTGTTCCTGACCATACAGGCACGCTAGTTAAGAAATTCCTTTCTATACGCTAGTTAAGAATCCTGACCAGTCGCATTACTACTGATGGGGTAGCAGGTTCTCCATGTTGGGAGGGATCTAGGCCTCATCACTATTAGGAATGCATGCGATTAAGGACATATTGTTCTATTGAGTTTGGTGTATTATCAACTGTATGACAAAGTTGTTGGTTATGACCATTGTTGTGTTACAGGTTGTTCAACCGCAGGATGGTACACTAAATTCGGTTCCTAGTGGGGACATTGGATTCTCTACCAGAGGGATAGTGTAGCCATACCTGGCTTGGCTATTAATCTACCCTGCCTGACATGTAAGTCCTGGTTCAGTGCAGGCAGTGTTAGCCCAAGTCCAGGATTTCCCCACCAGCAAGCAGCTCCTTGAGTGACAGGGGGAGGCCTGTGTTCTGCCCAATCCTGGCTCAGACCTTGAACCCTCCTCCAGGGACTTAAGGGGTTGCACTTCCTAAATTGAGTTAGTTGCCTCTCCCCTTTGAGAGAGACTGGTCTAACGAGAGAGGTGTGCAGGGCTCTGTCACCTTCTGTCCCCTCCCTTACGGGAGAGGGAGTGAGTACCATACTCTCTGCTCCATCAGGGAGTAGGAGAAGAGTTAGGACTGATCTCTGGGGCCCGTGACTGGGGGTTGAGTCCAGGGACCATCCTGAGTCTGGAAACCAGTGTTAAGTATGCAGTGCTGCCTGTATGCTGTACTCTATGATGGAGAATATACATGTTGCTGTTACAAAATATACTCCTGCCTGGGCTTGCAGTCTGTCAGGGGGAGTATGAAAGAGTTCTTCCGCAGGGACTGCTTCCAGCTCTCATGGAGCCTGCAGCAGATGGATCTTCTTTATCCCCCTTTGTGTAAGGTAACTTGAAGTATAATTAAAAATACAAGTAGGATTATGGTCGTTTTTTCTCTCTGCTATTATTATATATCAAGCAACCTGAGGCTTAGGCGAGTGTGACGTTTCAATTTGTAGGACCTTGCTTCAAAGCATGGAGCAAAATTGTAATTCGTGTCAATTTGCATCAAATGACACCCCGGGGTCACATAACATCACGTTGCCATGGACAATCCCCCAAGAAAATCTTGTGCCCCCCATTTTGCGTACCCCTGCCTTATATAACACCAATGGTACTCTGGTTGCAGGTTGGATACGTCTGCTTCAGAATGCATAAGAGCTTGACATACATTTGCTAGCATGCAATCAAACTATTCCGAAGAACTCTAACATAAATCTGACTGTTAATTAAATAATCTGTACACCGGTACTGAAGATCATGCATCAAATACATTTTGTAATCTTGATGGTAATAATATGGAAAACTAATCTCACAGGGAATTCTTGCTTTCAATGTATTTATTATTCTTTTTTTTTTAATAACAAAAACATTCTGTAGCTATGTTATCTTTACAAATGATGTGTGTATATGCATTCCCCAGTCCCCTGCAGACTGCTGATGGATGTATGGTCCTATTTCTCACTGCCCCTTTCACCCATTTATTGTCCTGTCGGGTTATTTACCATTCTTTCTGCCATTCCTTTCCTACGATCATCTACCTTAGATTGTTATCTTGTTTTTTTTACAGCTGCGTTAAGCTCATGGAATCTTTGTAAATCAGTATTGCTGACCTGAGGAAGAGAGGAGAACTCTCGAAAGCTTGTCTTATGTAGCCAGGTCTCCTTGGTCCCCCGCTTACCTAAGCTGCGGATGGGGGAGTTGCCGGTTAGTCGGGAAGGCTGCAGTGGAATACGGGCAGTGCAGGGAGCGCTCCGGTGCTCCGGCTAGCGGGGGCCGCCATCTTACTGTTAGGGGGCATGCGAAATGGGAGCGCAAGCAGCTGCTGTGACAGTAGGGCTAGCTGGCATCACAAAACTGGGATGAAGCCCAGCTAGCTACCCCTAAATCTATGTAACTTTGCCACCTATGTAAGGCTTATTTTGGCCAAATGTATTTTATATCTGGGGAAGAACAGGGAATGTGTAAATGTATTTTTATTCAATAACTTTGTCCTGTCTGGTGCTAGTGATCCCGGTGGTTTTGGTGTTAAAGTACTGGTCTCCCGTGACAGCAGTCATGTCAGGGAAAGGCTCCGTGAGGGGACTACAATCCCCAGCAGCCACAGGGGCTGTTAGACATGTGAGGCGCAGCAGCCAATAGGGCTCCAGGAAGGACGGCACTAGGAGATTGATACATTTGGAGCACCTGGCACTACGCTTCAGGAGGGAGCTGGACACAGAAGGGTGAAGTAGTGTCTCAGATGTCAGTGACCCTGAGACTAGGCCTAGTGTCCCACAGGTCCTAGCTAGGCCCCGACTCATATAAGCTTGTGGTTGCTTCAGGGAAGGCCCCTAGATAGGGACGCTTCCCCATTACGTATAGTGTCAGGGACACAGAGAAGACGCCACGCTGTGAATTGCGGCCTGTGGTCTGTGACCAGACCACCATCGCAGTGAGAGACGCTTAAAGGTGAGATACTCCAACGGGAGTTCACCCCACGCAGAGGCGGACGTCTTTGTTGGATCAGACAGATCCTTTCATCAGTTGGCGGTACTGGAGCTGGAGCGCCCAGCAGGTATGATCCTCTACAAGTGCACCAACAGCCACACACACATTCTGTGGGTAGCGCTACTCCACACATTTTGGGGTGGGCTTGGCTCTGTAGACACCGGGTGATTAGGTGCCCAGGGCACCTCAGTACTTTGGGGGAACCTCACCAGGGTGTGGACAAGGTGGTGGTTGGACAGTGGGGCACTGTGTGGGTACGGCTGTGCGAGGCCAGTATAGTATTGTTATTCGTTATCTATTACCAGTAAAGATAAGCTGTTATGTCACTGTGTGTATATTTATTCTTACTGTGTGTTCCTGGGAAGGGGTTATCCAACTGCGCTTGGATCCCTCCCAGGTGGAGGCACTGCATCAGATCGACTGTAATCACCACAGACTCCCTGCATGCGGAGGCTCAGGCCTCCTGTGATCCAATCAGGTAACGCACCACACATAGTTTCCCTTAGACACAGGGGAAAGGGGGCTACATTTGGAGGCGCTGCTGAGATTCAGACCTGGGTGACCGAACAAGTAGTAAAATTAGCCAAAACCATGTTGGTGCCCTCCCAGCAAGAGGTCCACAACTAGGTCATAGAGCACCCCGAACCCCCGCGTCACGTGGTCTCAGCGGGAGGAGTTCCCGCACACACATCCAAAAGTGCCGTCCACAACACGTAAGAAAACTCCCCGGCCTACCTGGCTCATGGGTCATAGGCCAAAGATATGACCCCACATTCCATTGGAATGCCCTAATACTGGCCACGAGCCAAGAAATATGCGAGGAAGATGCTCCTCAGGCCCTAAATCTACCGGAGGCTCTGCCTGCAGGCTGCCCACTCATATACCCTGAGCTACCAGCTCTCCTGGCAGCATCCACCCTGGGAACCTCCTCAGAGGTCCCCTATAAGGCCGAAGCGTCCACCTCCTCCTACATCCCTGGGGAATGGAGACTAAAGCCCCGGCCTCGATTACACCAACCAGGGCAGACTTACACCATACCTGCGGTATATTTTGTGTCATATATAAATATATATATATATCTCAAATAGGTTATTGGTGATAGATCGTAATCCGCACAAAATGTGAAATATGCTGCACATATTGGTACTACACCTATAGTCCCATGTATAGGGGGTAATAATGGTGATCACAGGACTGGATGTACTGTAGTGATCATGAGTATCAGTACTGTGATTACCAAAGGTGGAAAGTATTAAATCTGTCACTAGCTTATAACAACACAGGGTTACTATTAGGTCACAAAACCTGCTTCTCATCAAGTATTAAAGTCATAAATGGGGGCAACATACACAGTTAAAAGGAACCATGATTGGTAGTCAGCATATATGTGCTACCATTGGAAGCTACAGATGTTAATGTTTGAAATGCATTTATAAATCAGGTTAAACTCAGTAGTCAGCACATCCATGCAGCAAATGAAAACGGTGTGTAAATACCAGGCTTGCACTATTTATCAAGGGAACACTTCAAAGCATGCTCCACTTGTTCATACCACTTAGTATGACTTTAGAATGCATTGTAAATCAGATTGTAATCAATAATCTGCATATCCTGGCTGCAAATAGGATAGCTGTATAAATATCCTTAACCCTTATCGTATTAGCACTATTTACAGGCATACCCTGCTTTAAGGACACTCACTTTAAGTACACTCGCGAGTAAGTACATATCGCCCAATAGGCAAATGGCAGCTCACGCATGCGCCTGTCAGCACTTCCTGAACAGCAATACCGGCTCCCTACCTGTACTGAAGCTGTGCGCAAGCGGGGAGACTATAGAGCCTGTTACAAATGCGTTATTTACATCAGTTATGCACGTATATGACGATTACAGTACAGTACGTGCATCTATAAGTGGGGAAAAAGGGAGTGCTTCACTTTAAGTACATTTTCACTTTACATACATGCTCCGGTCCCATTGCGTACGCTAATGCGGGGTATGCCTGTAATTACTTTTGCATCCTATTATTGAGGATATTCGAGCCTTCAAGGAATTCTCTTGGACCCTGTTTTTCATTCCTTTTTTCTCTCCTTGGGAACGCGAGAGAATATTTCCTCCTGGCACTCCGTGGAATATTCTATATATACACCTGTTTCAAGGTACAAACATCTACGTATATATGTTATCGGTTTTCCCCTTTCGCATATGGCTACATACATATATACAGTGTTCGAAAAATCACCCAAAAATCTACTCGCCCAACCAAAAAATCTACTCGCCACCTAGTCCCGCCCCCAACTCCGCCCCTAGTCCCGCCCCCAGCCCCGCTTTAAAATAAAATATATAAATAAAATACATTTAATAAATTCCTAGTCAGAACAACATTCGTTTTTGACATAAATGTATTTATTGTATTACATTATACTACAATTAGTCGTGTGTGTGTGTGTGTGTGTGTGTCAATGTCGGATATAGAAATAAATGCCAGATGTGAATGACTAGTTTCCTGAACCCCTTAACCAGTGTCTGGACGTCGGCGCTTCACAGAGAGAGACAGAGAGAGACAGAGAGAGACAGAGAGAGACAGACAGACACAGACAGACACAGACAGACAGACACACACACACAGAGAGCGGCACACACACACACACACACACACACACACACACACACACACACACACACACACACACACACACACACACACACACACACACACACACACACACACACACACACACACACACACACACACAGAGAGAAAGAGAGACACACAGAGAAAGGGAGACACACAGAGAAAGCGAGAGAATGAGAGACACACACACTGAGAGAATGAGAGACAAAGAGAGAGTGCGACAGAGAGCGAAGAAGAGAGTGCGACAGAGAGAGCGAAGAAGAGTGCGACAGAGAGGGAGAGGGTGACAGAGAGAGGGAGAGGGTGACAGAGAGAGGGAGAGGGTGACAGAGAGAGGGAGAGGGTGACAGAGAGAGGGCGACACAGGGAGAGGGTGACACAGGGAGAGGGTGACACAGGGAGACGGAGAGGGTGGGTCACACAGGGAGAGGGTGACATGGAGAGGGAGAGGGAGGGTGACATAGGGAGCGGGACAGGGTGACACAGGGAGAGGGTGACACAGGGAGAGGGTGAGAGGGAGAGGATGACACAGGGAGAGAGGGAGAGGGTGACACAGGGAGAGGGAGGGTGACACAGGGAGAGGGAGGGTGACACAGGGAGAGGGAGAGGCTGGGTGACACAGGGAGAGGGAGGGTGACACAGGGAGAGGGAGGGTGACAGGGAGAGGGGGAGGGTGACAGGGAGAGGGGGAGGGTGACAGGGAGAGGGGGAGGGTGACAGGGAGAGGGGGAGGGTGACACAGGGAGAGGGTGACACAGGGAGAGGGTGACACAGGGAGAGGGAGAGTGACAGGGAGAGGGGGAGGGTGACAGGGAGGGGGGGAGGGTGACACAGGGAGAGGGAGAGGGTGACACAGGGAGAGGGAGAGGGTGACACAGGGAGAGGGTGAGGGTGACACAGGGAGAGGGTGACACAGGGAGAGGGTGACACAGGGAGAGGGTGAGAGGGAGAGGGTGACACAGGGAGAAAGGGAGAGGGTGACACAGGGAGAGGGAGGGTGACACAGGGAGAGGGAGGGTGACACAGGGAGAGGGAGGGTGACACAGGGAGAGGGTGACACAGGGAGAGGGAGAGGGTGGGTGACACAGGGAGAGGGTGGGTGACACAGGGAGAGGGTGGGTGACACAGGGAGAGGGAGGGTGACAGGGAGAGGGGGAGGGTGACAGGGAGAGGGGGAGGGTGACACAGGGAGAGGGAGAGGGTGACACAGGGACAGGGTGACACAGGGAGAGGGTAACACAGGGAGAGGGGGAGGGTGACACATGGAGAGGGTAACAAAGGGAGAGGGGGAGGGTGACACAGGGAGAGGGAGAGGGTGACACAGGGACAGGGAGAGGGTGACACAGGGAGAGGGAGAGGGTGACACAGGGAGAGGGAGAGGGTGACACAGGGAGAGGGAGAGGGTGACACAGGGAGAGGGAGAGAGAGGGAGAGGGTGACACAGGGAGAGGGAGAGGGTGACACAGGGAGAGGGAGGGTGACACAGGGAGAGGGTGACACAGGGAGAGGGAGAGGGTGACACAGGGAGAGGGTGACACAGGGAGAGGGAGAGGGTGACACAGGGAGAGGGAGGGTGACACAGGGAGAGGGTGACACAGGGAGAGGGAGAGGGTGACACAGGGAGAGGGTGACACAGGGAGAGGGAGAGGGTGACACAGGGAGAGGGTGACACAGGGAGAGGGTGACACAGGGAGAGGGTGACACAGGGAGAGGATGACACAGGGAGAGGGAGAGAGGATGACACACTCACAGACACAAAGACACCCACTCTCACTCAGACAAACACACACACACACACACACACACACACACACACACACACACACACACACACACACACACACAGAGGGTGACACAGGGAGAGGGAGGGTGACACAGGGAGAGGGAGGGTAACACAGGGAGAGGGAGGGTGACACAGGGAGAGGGAGGGTGACACAGGGAGAGGGTGACACAGGGAGAGGGAGAGGGTGACACAGGGAGAGGGTGACACAGGGAGAGGGTGACACAGGGAGAGGATGACACAGGGAGAGGGAGGCCGGGAGAGATTGGTGTGAGGGGGGGGGGTGGTGGTGGATGGCCCGATGGGAGGGGGTAGTGGATGGCCCGATGCGAGGGGGGGTGGATGACCCGATGGGAGGGGGGTGGTGGATGGCCCGATGGGAGGGGGGTGGATGGCCCGATGGGAGGGGGGTGGATGGCCCGATGGGAGGGAGGGGGGGTGACAGGTGAGGGGCCTGAGGCGTGGAAGGGGCTGGCTGCCGGAAGGGGGAGGAGTGGAAGCGCTGAGGAGGGAAAGTTGCTGAGAGAGCCGGAGGCGGGGTAATCTCCCCCAACAACATGAACCCGCCTCCGGCTTTTTTTTTTCTTCTCCAGAGCAGGAAAAACAGCAGCTCGAGCGCGGGAAATTTAAAAAATACACGTGTGCTGCTTGGGCCAATATTTACTCGCCCGGGAGTTAAGTCCACACGCCCCGGGCGTGTAAATGTATATAATTGTTGAACACTGCATATATACAACAGAAGCTCATGCCCCATAATGTAATTCAATTTAATACAATGGTAGTTTTGGAGAAAGCCATAAAAATGCTCACTCACAAGTACAGCTCAACCCCGTTACAACGCGTTCCGCTTATAACGTGATGCAAGGGTGGCTCACAATTTTGGCATTTATGAATACTTTACAACACGAATATTGTATCTTAAATACTTTATTGTACAATGCATACAATTGTACATTATTTCTAACGCGATCCACTTATAGCGCAATGTGATTCTTTGGACCCCAAGCACAGCGTTATAAGGGGGCTGAGCTGTATAGTAGTTTAAAATGCAGTTTGTATAACCTCATACAGATGGCAGTCAGCACAGCACGCCGGTAGCAGAGTCCTTGATGTGCAGCTGGAGCAGATTTAGAAAAAGCTCAGTAGCAAACACAGGGGCACAGCTGATAGTTGCAGAGTGATCTGTAGGACCACCTCCACAGCACATCCTGGTACAGGATCTCCTACAGCATTGGGGGGAGGACCTAATTGCAGCATCACGCCATCATGTAGCTGCAGGGCAAAGTCCAATAAAAAACAACCCAACGCGTTTCATCCTGTGTGTGCGTCTATGTATGGGGTGTGTATCTGGAGTGCATGCGTCTGGATTATGTGTGTATCTGGTATGCGTGCATCTGTGTGTGTGATCCGTGTATCTTGTGTGCGTGCGTCTTTATGTATGATGCATGTATCTGGTGTGCGTGCGCCTGTGTATGATTGTGTATGCATCTGTGTATGATGTGTGTGTAAAACCCCTATTCATCTCTCCCCCGACAGGAGATAGCTGATATTCCTCATGTAGTTAGGTGTTAGTGGTGCTCACATGTAGGTATTCCAGGAGCCTGAGCCTCCGCAATGGAAGGAACTTGGGGTTGGGTAAGATGGGTAATGCCAGTAACAGTGCAAAAGGGATTTATTGGTTGTACTCACAGCATTACATAGTACAGGTCATCTGTAGTCCTTCTCTTGCAAGAGGCAACATCTTCAGGCCCTACTTAAACCAGAGTAGGCAGAACCCTCGGGTTCTTTGGGACTTTCTAGGGCGAGAGCCTAGCTCGCAGGATTCCTAGTATAGACTGTCTTCCTATGACTATGCATACCAGGAGCTGTAGGCCCTCAGGTAGTCTGGACATATTTCTCAATCCTAGCCCATGGCTAGCACATAAATGGAACAGAACACATCCTTACCTCCTAAGGGGTAAGGCAGAACAGCCAGAACTCACACTCCCTAAGAAGCAGAACTGAACAAGAGTCCTTTTTATACCAGGGGGTGGCTAATTCCTCTGCCCCATAAACTGGGCAGCCTCCACAAGAGCAAGCCCCCTCCCCTGGCACATGAATCCAACTGCTTTCAGGCAACTACCTGCAAACTGTATCATTGTAACTTTGGGGAAGTCTGACTCACATGCTAGGCCATGTGAAGGGATTAGCACTAGCTCTGCCTGCTACTACCAGGATTTACAATGCTAAATATAGCAGGGGGCTACGTGTGTATCTGGTGTGCGTGCGGCTGTGTATGATGCACAGCAACTCAGAAGTTTTCGAGTGTGGAAAAAAGCGCCAAGGACGGCGGGAAATGCGGGAGAGTTTTTTCTTCAGTTTCTGTACGGGCACCATGTGTTAATACATTTTATTCACTGTTGATCCTGCTTCCAGTTCTCGTTTTTTCCATTTTGCTGTGTTCCACGCCACTTTGCTCTGCTTTCATGGGAAAAAATTAGCATTGAATTTAAATGCTGGTGTGTGTGCGTCTATGTATGGTGCGTGTATCTGGTGTGAGTGTGTCTGTGAATGGTGTGTGTGTATGTGTGTGTATCTGGTGTGTGCGTCTGTGTAGGGTGCGTGTATCTGGTGTGTGTCTGTGTGTATGGTGCGTGTATCTGATGTGTGTGCGTCTGTGTATGGTGCGTGTATCTGGTGTGTGTGCATCTGTGTATGGTGCGTGTATCTGGCGTGTGTGTGTCTGTGTGTATGGTGCGTGTATCTGGTGTGTGCGTCTGTGTATGGTGCGTGTATCTGGTGTGTGTGTATGGTGCGTGTATCTGGTGTGTGTGCGTCTGTGTATGGTGCGTGTATCTGGTGTGTGTGTGTCTGTGTGTGTGTATGGTGCATGTATATGTAGCCAGGTCCCCTATGGTCCCCCGGTGTAATTGTGTATTCCCCTTACCTCCGCTGACATAGGGGGTGATGCAGGAGGCGTGGGGCTGCTGCTGGGGTGAGCGCATCGCCAGAGGCTCCGGCGGCTGCCTCTGCAGGGCGCCGCCATGTTAGGTTGCGTGCGCAGAGAGATTCATGGAGCCATGACAGTCGCGTATGCGCAGTAATGTTGGTGCACGTGGCTGCAATAGAAAAGGGCTCAGTGGGGAACTAAAACTCCCATGCTGCATAGGGAGATGGCACCATGTGACCCACGATGGCCAATGTGACTGCTGTTTCCCCTGGAAGGGGAAGAGGGAGACATATTGCATGCTGGGAGTACAGAGGTCCGTGAAGATCTGGACAGAGAGGGAGCAGGTAGGGTCCAAGGATCTGTGCTCCGTGGGGCTAGGCCAGAATTGCCCCCAAGGTCCCAGATAGTCCCCTGAGCCACAGTAGAGGAACTGATATGTGAGTGCTATAGGGAAAGACCTCAGTTAGGGGCCCTTTTCACTGTAGAAATAGTGAGAGAGATGCTGCAGGACATTGCCGGAGGGAAGTTGTTGCAGAGGAGCGTACCCAGACTCCTTGATAGACTATTTATAGGGATACACTCCAGTCGGGAGACCCCTCCAGAGGCATCCGCCTGAGGATCCATCCAAGAGAGGAGCATCAGACCGCGCCGCGGAACCACGTCGCTGATCTGCAGATTGCTGCTGTTGTCCTGATCTGGACTGAGACCAGGGAGGTATTAACAAGTGCACCAACGGGCCCCAACACACAGAGAAACGCGCTATCCCACATTCACACTCTTTGGGGAAGAACTTGCTGGTGAACACTCAGGGGTTAAGTGCCCAGGCACTCCAGTACTTTGGGGTTCTCAACAGGTAGGTGTTATTGTGGGGTGATAATCTGCTAGTGCTTTCAGACATTCAGTGCTTTGGGAACATTCACCTGGACGGTGCCATTATTGGGTCATATTCTGTGGCTGTGTTATGATATGGTACATGCAAATTATATGTGTTTAGTAAATACTGTTCATATACCATCGTGTGTAATTACTGTGTATGTTGGTTCCGGTGAGGGACAACTCCCACTACGCTGGGATCCCTTATCGGTGGAGGCGCTGCACCGTGAGATAAGTGTAATAAGTGTATCCCTGGCTCCCAGTGGTGGAGACTCAGGCCTCCTGGTATCCACACAGGTGAAAGTAGCATGGGTAGTTCCGTACCAGGGGGTACAAAGGCTACATATATAACATTTGCCAGCCCCTGTGCAATAATGCCCGCTACATCTCCAGGCTTAATGTCACGTTATTGAAGCATAACCTTGGATTTTCTTCCAATAATGCCGTGTTGAGTATGTCTTGGCGTCACTCTCATTTAGACCTGAAAAAAGGTGTTTATCTGACATTGAGAATGAAATAACGCTGGAAATAATTTTGTTTGTTAACTCATCCAGCCCCTGTAAAATCCCTATTTCATTGTCTGCATGTGAGTAATGCCAAGTCTCGGTGTGACCTAACTTACTGTAGATAATGTTACGTCCCCGTGTTAACCTTAACGGACTTTATGGGATTTGTGCTGTTGTTGTAACACCTCATTTGGATGTAATTATCCCGGCCATTATAGTTAACACCATGCGCTTTACGGGAGAAAACATGATTTAACTTTGCGCGGTTAGGCATTATGTTTTAACTTAGCTTTACGTTATTAGCCTTTAAAGATACGCGGTTAGGCATATTTGACTTAACAGAGCTTTGTGTATTTGAGGCTGGGACCGCAGCCTCCTAGCTTAAGGTTACGGCCCCAGTGGTCACTGCTGCACGCGCGCCTGGTGGTCTATTGTGGAGCGATTGGATTCACAGGGGGCGTGGCCATAACAGGGAGGAGTGCGGCCATGATTGTCTACAATACCTGCACTCCTATTGGTCTACACGATCTGCCCTGCCATTGGCTGCTCGCACACCACGTGATCGCTTCACGGCAAGGAAAGACAAAATTCTTGTCTTCCCTGCCAGCGGACGCATCATTGCGCTTTGGGCGCCCACACACACAGCCACTGGGGCCTGCCCCATAGAGGGCTGGGCTGTGGTGTGTGGCACGCACGCAGTAGCGAGCGCCGCAGTAGCGAGCGCCGCAGCAGCCTCTGGGGACCTGGCCTAGCCTGGGTAATTAGGAGAGGGCAGCTCCCTAGCAGCCTCCCTGGTCAGGCAATTCTACTAAGCGAAGTGCAACTTATCCCAAGAAACTAAACGGATTGTTCCTTCGTTATCATACTGTAACAAGCAAGTCTGTCACGGCCGGGGTGAGTGACGGTGAAATCTTTTATTTCAAATAGGATGTATGGATAAATTGCTTTGAATAAAGCTTAAAATCTCAAATTCAGATCTATTATACACTTGGAGGTGAAATCCGCAATGCCGTAATGTACGGTGAAAAAGCACATTTTCATTAATTCAGCCTTTCTGCTTATTGCTGATTACAGATAATCAAGCGTGTCATCTGGTGAAATGTTTGTCAATCTATCTTGTGTTTCTTGGGGTGAGCTGGAATGAATCTGTGCAACTGCTTCATGCTCATGTACACCATTTTCATCACCTGCGTGCTCCTTAAGTGTTTCTAGCAATCAAGAAACAATTACATGGCCAGACAATGTGGTTATAAAACATAGCAATGCAGAGTTTGGCTACTTCAAGTCTTACAATCTATAAGAGCGAATTGTGGGAGGACGGAAGAACTTTAGAAAAGAGTGAGAAGTAAGAATTCACAACTGACAACTATTAAGTAACATGCCCTGGTATACTGAGCGAGGGACATTTGAAATGATTAAGCTGACGCGCGGGTGTATGCAACGGGTCTCATTTCGTTGATCAGCATTTTCATCCTTATTACAGATATAGGTCTATGATAAAGACGAAAATGTCGATGGACTAAATAAAAACTCGTGGTATGTGTTGGAGCGCCAGTTATTTTATACATATACTGTACACAGAGGCCTTGAGAACGGGCTACACCCTTTAATGGGGTATGTTATTCCGTGTTCGTTAAAACAATATCAGGATGAAAAGAAAAAAAAAAATCCCAAAAGAGCAATGGTACCAGCACTGGAAACCCAAATTAAAAGCAATTGTGTTGTATTATTCTGTACTCACCATGGTAGGCCGATGTTTAGGGGTCTCAGGGGGGATAGACATATACACTGCATGCCTATATTTGTGCAAAGATTCAGAGCTTTTTCCACAGGCATCAACTGTTGCTGTAAACCCCTGACTGACTCCTTAAATTAAACCAATGAACATATAAATGACACCATGGGATTAGATATAATAAAATAAGGAATTATGTGATCCCTACACACAAGTGTTAAAATGCCTGTATGTTTTTGGATCGGGCTGACCAGTTTTGTACTATTACATTAGTGTTCCATGGGGAGACAAGTAACCAAAGGATTTTCGTGGCACGTAACACATTTTCTAAAACCTTCACAGGATTTACAAAGGTAATAAACTCATATTCCTGGAAACCGCGCAGCGTGGCAGCTGGAACTGGTTTGCAAGTAGGTTGACAGCCCCTCCTGTAAGAATGTGAAAAATGAAAAGGTGCTTTGTGTCTCAATCTAAAAAATATGATTTTAACAGACTACACGTTACCAGAACGCAAAACCCCAAATCATACATTGGATAAGAAAACAAAAATGAACATCTGCATTGCTCTGCTCAACACTGTGATCACCAGGAGTGTTCCCGAAGAAGTATGTGCCTACATACAGTATTAATGTTAAGATCTTTGTTACCCAAGGGGACTCATCAGTTTGAATCCCTGATTACACCATGAAAAATCTGGATTGTTTTCATATACATGTAGCACCTTTACCCCCACCCTCTGTGAGATTGGGTCGCTACCGGTAGGTTTCCTAGTGCTGCGCATACCTTTGAGGCAACAGGAGGGCTCTGAGTTGCTCCGCGATGGTGTGGGGAGAATCAGGACAGGCTTTCAGGGTGCTTATTCTCTGTTGGCAGCGCCACCAGTCAGCGAGGATCCTTGGATCTGCAGGATGCTCCATGCTGACACTTCTCTTATCCCAAGGCAGTGACTTACACACTTAGATGGTTCAACGGATGTTTATTGTATATTCCAGAACTCACAGTAGTCCACATTCCCTGGAAGATTACCTTAAGGCCCATCTAGGTTTCTTTCTGGTGCTCCTCCTACAGGGTAGTTGTTGTCCACTCCACAGGGGGAGGGAAGAGACACACTGATTTCTGGGAGAGTGCCAATATATACCCTGGGTGGTTGGGCTTGTAACCCTGCCCCATAACAAGGCAGGTCTGATACTGACAGGCGTCACATAAACCTCATGTGACCCAGCCAGTATACTCCCCTAGGCTTACACCCTCAGGTTGTTGCTAGGCCCGCCCTTGGATACAGTAAGTGTATCCAAGGCTACAATAGCAAACTAGGCCCTCATGAGGAATTAACCACTCTAGTACCTTTCCCTAGCAGGACTTATACTGTTAGGGACCAAAGGAAGAGGTAGCGCCGGAGGCTATGCTACATACAGTACAGTATAAGAAGAGTGCTGTGCAGTATAGAGCAGTGGCTTTCAATCCTCTCGTCCGGCAGCACTGGCGAGGTCTTATTACAAACCAGTTGTCGAAGTGTGATAATACTAGGGAGTAAAATACAGCAAATTTTTAATTTACAGCCTCAGAGCACCACTACTCTTTTATAGAAAAACTTACAGTGCCACGTCCTATCTGCAGAAAAATGAATGTCTTTCAGGAAGCCTCTCTCCCTTTCTGCTTTCTAAGCATAGTGTGTAAATCTTTCTGAAATAGTCCCAATAGCTTTTCTCAATGTTAAAGCAGCAGTCAGTTTTTTTATTTAACTGAAACGGTGGCTCCCTCTGAGCAGACTCGTGGACCCCCAACCTCTGTGAAGCCCCCAACCCCAATCCCAATCGAGTTCAGTTTTATTGTTTTAGAGTGTGTCGTGATAATACACTACCATTAAAATATTCAGTATTTTAATAATCTGGCACACAAACGGTTAACTTGAGTTACAAATTATAGTTTAAAAATACATGTATTGTTTTTATTGGGATCGGAACTAGCCTAGGTATTTATTGGCCCATAAAACAAGGAGATGTTTAGATGAGGGCGACAGGTAAATGAATCCAAAGCTTAACCTGGGGTTGTCATTGATGGGCCACTAACATGATATGTGTATATTATAGAGTTCTAATGACAGTACCCAGATCTACCAGAGGCCCAGGGTGTCATCCTCAAAGGGGACCTCACATTCCTGAATTCACCTCCCCCTTTGAATAGCATTGAGAGGTGAAAGGAGGGTCAGCATTTAGACCAAAGGTCTTTACTAAAAATAACAGATATCCTGGATATGGTATAATCCACGAGAATAGCAAATATATCTTTGTAACATTTGCGATCAGACGAATTAAATGATGTTGAACAATCCATGATTGTGAGGGTTCAAAGTTCAGATATTTGTTTGCCCCTCAGAAGTATGAAGTCAAAACTAATCTGACCACCTGCGGCAAACTCACGTGAATGGTATAAGGTGGGTCACGCTATTCTAGGATAGCGGTGTCCAATACATTTGCCACATGTAGCGAATAGGACAATGTATTGTGGCCAACGGGTACACCGGGGGGAGAGCCAAGACATCTGCCCGGCAGCTGCGGCGGGGTTCGGCTACCCGGCAGTTACTGGGCTGGCGCCTACTGACACAGCACCACCTCTATTCCTTATTCACCCGCGTGATCTGATGTCTCCCCCAGGGAGGTTTATGTGTATTTGGCGGGGGTTATGTGTATTTTGTTGAGGGTGGGGGATATGTGTATTTGGGGGGTGGGGGTTATGTGTATTTGGGGGGGTTATTATGTGTATTTGGGGAGGGTTATATGTATTTGTAGGGGTTATGTGTATTTGAGGTTTATTATGTTTGTTTGGGGTGTGGGGGTTTATTACGTGTATTTGGAGTGTTGGGGGTTATGTGTCTTGGGGGTGCTGGGGGGTTATTATGTGTATCGAAAGTGGAGGGCTGTGTGTATTTGGGAGAGGGGCTTAGTGTGCTGTGTGTATTGGGGAAAGGAGAGAGAGGTGGGTATGGTGGGGATAGAGGGAGGTTGGGGGAGATGGGGGTGTGGGATGAGGGAGAGTGACCAATGTGGTGGGTATCGTGACTCACGAGCGAGACGCTATTGGGACTGATACGAGAATGTGGCGAATATGGAATGACGACAAGCACAGGTGTGGCTAACTTTGAATTCCTATTGGATACTGCTGTTCTATTAGGTACAGAATGAAAGTTATGAGGTAATTTTTACTCTGAGCCTTTTGAGTTTGAAAGAACCTGTCACCACATCATAAATGTCAAGAGTTTGATGAAGGTGAGGTATTGTACGGCCACGTCCCAATGAAATGGTCTTTAGGATAAAAACCATGCATTTGGGATATGAATTTGGAATTCAACAGAGGAGTGTCATAACAACAAAACACGTGCTTTCTAATATTCCAATCTACACGTCCACTTGGAAAAATCTGATATTATGTGGTAATGTACAGATGTAGCAAGTCTTGATGTCCTTGTGACAACGGAGAAAAATGCAGAGACCCATGGCCCCAAGGATAGTAAGTCTTGTGGCCTGAAAGAATATACGTTGCGGGGTTCCATACTTCTCTTGATGTGCCATCATGCAGGGAGAGAAAACCAATACTCACCTTTTAGAAGTCCTGCAGAGCCATGTTCGTTCCCTATGTGCAGCCACCTCTGCCATCTGGATATGTGTCCCTCGCTCACTGATGGTTGGAGATGCAGGGCTGTATTTCCCTCCCCCTGGATGATGTAGATGCACTTATATGGGGCTCCACATCATGAGGTATATGGCCATATTTAGGGCATCTACATCAGCCAGGGGGCTGGCAGGACAGAGGAAAACTGTACAGTTTCCTGGATGATGTAGATGACCAAATATGGCCATATTTAATTATTTTTATTTACAACATGTTTTACCAGGAAATAATACATTGAGTTACCTTTTGTTTTTAAGTATGTCGTGGCCTCCCCCTCATGATGTAGAGCTCCATATAAGGGCTCTGACCTTCAGCGAGGACATGGATCCAGATGGCAGAGCAGACTACAGACAGAGACCGGACACGGCTGCGCAACTCGTCTGAAAGATGAGTATTGGTTTGCTCTCCCTGCAGATGGTCCATAAGGATTAACACTGAGGTCCCATTTAGAAGCATGGAACCCTACATAATTACTCCTTCTGGGCAGCTTACTGTCCTCAGGGCTGCGAGATCCGTAGCCTCACCAGCACAATGAAAATTGAGGCACTGAAGACATCTGTATGTTCGATTTTCTGTTTATCCCATTATTTTTATGAAATGGTCTGCATATATTGTACTGCAAGTATGTAAGAGAGTAACTGCATTTTCTAACACAATAGATTTTTGTGTGTTCATTACATATTGTTATTAGTAGACGGAGACCAAGGACCCCTAGCGATAATACTTTTCTTTATCCCTCGTGGTGGCAGCGACTTCAGGTTAGAATTGATACCGATTGAGGAGAGATATAACTCTTGAGGAACCCTGCAGGGGAGGAAAAGGGATCAGCTAGATAGCCGTGGTAATTAACCCTGATCACATATACATGTCACGTGCTCACAGGTGTGCCGTTTGTGACAGTGTGATACACAGAACTACAAAATATGACTCCGATGACATTGCAGCTTTCTATTGGATAGCCGCCCTTTTTGTCCACTGATGGTGTGCTCCTATAGACCTCTGGCTGGACTCCTCCCATGCAGTGAGGCAGTGGAATGGGAAGAATCTGGGAATGCGGAGGGTATATAAACATTTGGGATACTCTGGTATGAATGGTCCTGTTCCTTGAGAAAGTGAGGGACTACACCGGCAGCATGAGTCTTCGCTACACCGGGTGACATCACCGTGGCCCACTGCCATGCCGATTACAGCTCCGGAACCTGCAGGACACCGTGTTAAAAGAAGACCTGCCGGAAGACTATAGGTGCCCACCATCAGAGGACCAATTAAACAATCTTCAAGTTTATGAGATAAGAAACCAAATTAGTGACTAATCTATAGTGGCATATCAATATGCAACCCCAAAATTCAATCTACATCCTAACTACACTCAGTCAGTGATGTTGAAAATAGTATAGAATAACAATAAATAAATAACAATATTGATCATTAATATGAGTGAAATCAGTCCAGTTACAGTACAAAAATGTTTAAATTACATAGATCACACATTCATATCCTCAGATATATACTGTATGTGTGTGCAATGCATAAATTAAAAAGAGAAAGAAGAAAGTGAAATTAGTTTTTAAAAAAAAGGGGGGGGGAATTTAACCTTAATTAAAACCTTTTGTCGCAATTGATTTTCAACAGTTTTTATGGGTAATTTAGTACCAGGAGAAATCAATGGCAAGTCTGCTAATCCCAGACAACAAGAATCTTTTCTTCTCCACATAAAAATCTAAAAAAGAATGTAAAAAGGAAGCACATGCCATTGTGAAATATGTTTTTACTGGCATTAATAAAGAACAAGTGAATACACACACACATTTTAGGAATTAAAACAGCATATCAAATAGTTGAAATAAGAGCTTGCTGCTGAAGAATTTGCATGCAGGAGTCTTTCATGTGTATCACTTCTCTGCAGGCTATTTCTTCTGAGTTTCGGACCGCTGATGCGATACGCACTTAACCGAATGTCCTCAGACCTCCAGATCAGTACAAACACCAATAACGTCTGATGAAGCGGGGAGAAGAGCAGTGAAACGCGTTACATTATTGATGGTTGAGATTATCTGGAGGTCTGAGGTCATTCCGTTGCCGGAACAAGGAAGAGAAGGCCCACCGTGACGAGAAGACAGAAGCTGCACACAATGGCAAGTTTATGATAAGAGCACAGTTGTGTCAGAAAAGGGGAAGGGGAAACACAAAATGGATGTGCCCCCAAAAGAATTCACTTAAATGCACACCACCCAAGTGTAAAAATTAACTTTTAATAAATACTTAAAACATATATTACCAAAGTAACGTGTGATGTGAATTAAAAATGTATTAAATCATAGCTATCAAGCAACCGTGTCATTAGTTATTCTTACTATCCCAGTACCAATTGATATGATGGGATGTTAAAGACAGGGACTGCTATGAGTAGGGTATTAACCCCTCTGGGGCAACGGTGAGACCAAATGTAGAGTTGTATATAAATATATTCAGGTAGGTGGCCACAGGATTGAATATCCTTTTACTGCTAAATATAGCTCCCCTGCACATTTACGTAGAGATAATAACGCTGGCATGTGATGGTATAATAGCTGTATTATAGAACTTCCAAACACAGCAGTGCTGGCTTGAATATACAGCAGTGTGATGTGAAGACGCCTCACATAAGGTGCAAGGATAGCAGGCACACTGACCATGAATTGATTAATGAATAGTTTAACTCATATGGTCTTCACAGTTACACCCAGGATACTGCAAGCACTACATTAAAAACAGCTCCAAGTAGGAGACTGACAACATTGCGCGTCCAACGCGCGTTTCCCTCCAGCAAAGGAGCTTCTTCGGGGACAAGTATTACTGGGGGAATGAGGTCTAGACCCTTTTATACCCTTACAGCACCCTAATTACAAAATCAATGAATAACAGCTGTTGCACATGCGCACTGAGGTCCCCTCCAAACTGACTCAATAAACTACTCAAAAGTTGATAAATACAGTTTTATTTGTAAACCGCAGTGTTGTGCCTTCATTTTAACATATTCACATTGTTTTCCGTTCATTTTTAAAAGCTTGTAAAGCCTTAACACATCCGCGCCGAATAAAGTATCTAATGCGCATGCGCGGGGACTTTAAACCAGTTCTGGGAGTCCATACATACATACTGCGCATGCGCGGGACCTTAGAAACAATTCAGGTCGATTGCGTTCACTGCGCATGCGTGGGGACTTAGGAAATATTCCAGTTGTTTCCCATGCTTATAACGACTGTGCTGAGTACCACATCAATAACATTCCTAGATCTTGATATCTACATTGATTGTGAACGAAACATCCAAACCAAGGTGTTCAGGAAAAGCACAGCAACCAACAGTCTGCTATTGGCACAGGGCCAGCATCCCAATAGCCTCATAGCAGGTATCCCAATAGGGCAATACCTCCGTCTCCGGAGAAATTGCTCTACGATCGAAGAATTCATTATTCAATCGAAAGAACTTCGCTCCAGGTTCCTCAACCGTGGGTACAACATCAAAACACTGAATAAAGCTTATCATCGGGCATTACATAGCGACAGGGTCTCACTTTTGTCTAATAATAAGACAAAAACAAAAGACACAACAATCAGAGTAATTGGCACCTTTAACAAAAGATGGTGGGCCATTAAAAAGATCTTTGCTCATTAAAAATGAACGGAAAACAATGTGAATATGTTAAAATGAAGGCACAACACTGCGGTTTACAAATAAAACTGTATTTATCAACTTTTGAGTAGTTTATTGAGTCAGTTTGGAGGGGACCTCAGTGCGCATGTGCAACAGCTGTTATTCATTGATTTTGTAATTAGGGTGCTGTAAGGGTATAAAAGGGTCTAGACCTCATTCCCCCAGTAATACTTGTCCCCGAAGAAGCTCCTTTGCTGGAGGGAAACGCGCGTTGGACGCGCAATGTTGTCAGTCTCCTACTTGGAGCTGTTTTTAATGTAGTGCTTGCAGTATCTTGGGTGTAACTGTGAAGACCATATGAGTTAAACTATTCATTAATCAATTCATGGTCAGTGTGCCTGCTATCCTTGCACCTTATGTGAGGCGTCTTCACATCACACTGCTGTATATTCAAGCCAGCACTGCTGTGTTTGGAAGTTCTATAATACAGCTATTATACCATCACATGCCAGCGTTATTATCTCTACGTAAATGTGCAGGGGAGCTATATTTAGCAGTAATAGGATATTCAATCCTGTGGCCACCTACCTGAATATATTTATATACAACTCTACATTTGGTCTCACCGTTGCCCCAGAGGGGTTAATACCCTACTCATAGCAGTCCCTGTCTTTAACATCCCATCATATCAATTGGTACTGGGATAGTAAGAATAACTAATGACACGGTTGCTTGATAGCTATGATTTAATACATTTTTAATTCACATCACACGTTACTTTGGTAATATATGTTTTAAGTATTTATTAAAAGTTAATTTTTACACTTGGGTGGTGTGCATTTAAGTGAATTCTTTTGGGGGCACATCCATTTTGTGTTTCCCCTTCCCCTTTTCTGATTCACTTTCAGTTCACAGTTTGCACCCACCTTTTGATTACCTCACTTATGAATATAAACACTTCATTCAATTAGTATGGTCCTGTGATCACTCCCCACTCTTTGTTGTTTCGTCAAGCACAGTTGTGAGTGCATTTATTTTATATTTTGTTATTAAAACTTTTAATACTACACCATTGGAGGAATTTTTGTGCTTTATTTCTAGGCTACTTTTTTTTGTTACTTAAGTTTTTATTAATCATTTTTCAGAATTTAAGGAAGGGGATACAAAAAAAAAGCGGGGCTACATTTTATTAAGTGATGGTGCTCTGCATCACTATCTAAAAGCATTTAAGCGATTACTATACCAAGACAAATTTCCCTAGCCAATTCCAATCTGGCTTTCGCCCCAAACACTCCACCGTAACTACCCTGCTAAAAGCTTGCAATGAAATCCAGTGTGGAATGGAATGGGGACAACTCACTGGTGCAGTACTCCTAGATTTTGCAAAGGCTTTTGATACTGTTGATCATGCTATCCTGCTTAACAAACTCCAGAGCTCTGGAATAGGGAAGCATGCTTTAAACAGGTTTCAGTCCTACCTATTAGGTATTTTCTGAAGCCAGGGTCACGTTTGATGTGTGAATGGCTCCCGATAGCATTAACACAGTTCCCTTTTAAATCACTCCAAGCCCTGTAATATTTCCTCCACTTTATTGGGAAAAGCAGCAGAACACAGATACTTGTGGATGGTATGTAGTGGTGATTATTAGTTAGAAACTGGTAAAAAGAGATGGCCTCACCATGGGGGATGAACAGAGAAGGGGTCTTGTACTCACTGTCTCCAGGGTGGAAAAGGAAGTGAGGGGCAGTGTGGGTAAAGGAATAGTCTAGGGGCAGACTATGTCTGAACAAACAGGAGGGGGGGCAGACTAGCCCATTCTGGTGAGGATCTCAGAAACTGCAGATCTCAGAATCAGCTCACTGATTCCATGCCCAGAGGCAAGAAATGCAACATTGTTGCAAGTTACACAGGCACAGTATGTGTGTGCAAACTCTATGCAGCTGGGAATAAGATCTGACAGGCAGAAGCTGCAAAGGAGAGAGGGAGGTGAGTCAGAAATGTAGTTCTGGTTCCATGACACTCCCCGTCTGGTATCTGTAGATACCACTATATAACAGACTATGTGGAACATATGTGCAATGCATAACAAAGATAACATCACATTCTCAAACGATGCAAGAGTCCATGTCCACATAGCGATGTGACACCGGCTGGTAACACTGGTATCAAGGTCCCTTGGTCAAGGTTCTTAGGCAAAGGATGCAGGGTGGATGCACAGCTCCAGGTTTGCTGGTTGCACCACAATGTCTTTGTGTAAAAGTCTCTGGCACTGTTTCCTTTTAGCCTTGTGAGAGAACCGTCTTTTTGTCTCTGTAGTTTTACCCACAGAATGCATCCCCTTGTAGGTATGCCAGTCGTGGTAGCCTGTCGCTCTATCACCTGGCGTTTGGCAGAAGGAGATGGCTTTTGGCCCCTTGCGGAAGCGGAACAATACTCCTGGAAGACTGGTTGTCGAATCTAGTCCAGTAGAGAGGGTGTCGTTCAGGGAGACTCCAGGGTGCTGAGCGCTGGGGCTGAACACTATCCGGATTTGATCGGGTTCCTGAGGGTGGTAGGCCCCAGATGATTGGAGGTACCAGCATTCTTCACCTTCCTTCATTAGAGGTGCTGGCTTTGCGTGGCCGGTAAGGAATATCTTCTGGATGAAGGCCACAAAGTTGTTTTTGGTCTCTGGTTCCCTTTGTAGGTCGCAGAGGTGCGAAGTGAACCTAGAGATGGCATGTTCTCCATTGTTTGGGAAGCGCCTTCTTGGTGAACGGAATGGTAGCGGTTTCACCCAACTCCCTGGTCCGTCTTTGGAGAGCTCCTTGGTTGTTAACCTCGGGAATCCTCTATCTTCCCTCGATGGTGTTTGCTTGTCGTTGTCCCTTGTTGTCTGGAACGCTGTGCACCATAGGTCATCGGTGCTTTTCTCTTGCACGAGAACATCGCCACGTAATTTGGTGAAACGCTTTTGTGTCTCTTTGTTGACTGCCCTCAGGAGGTTGTTCTCTCCCTGGACATGACGAAGAACAGTCTCTTTTGTCCTTGTAAATCCTTTTGGGAAATGTCTCTGCAACTGTCTCCTCTTACGTGTGTGAACGAACAGTCCTTTTGACACTGTGGCTTCACCTGTAGGGCGCAGTCTTTTGCGGTTATGCCAGCCGTGACAGCTGGCTGCTTTATCACTGGATACTCTGTGGAGAGGAACGACTGTACGTCCTAGCCTCGCGAGAGGATCGTCCAATTGTTTACTGTCTTTTGGACGATCCCCCTGTCGGTCACCCTTGGGAGGTTACTTCCTTCCCTCGGTGGAATCGACTCGTCATCATTAGCTGTCTGGACTGCTGAGCATCCTAGGCCATTGTCGCATCCCCTCGATGTGAGGATGTCTTTGTTGATCTCAGGGGTATGACCTTGTCTTTTCTCTTCACTTGGCCCTTCGGTCACTTGGAGATGGCCAAGACATGGTTCAGAGAGAGATGTGTGTCCACATTCTGTCACCACCGTTCTGCAGGCATCAATGTAGTCTTGCCCGTGCTCTTTGTTGGTGCACGCGTTGCCCACTATCACCCATCCTAGGTCAAGTCTTTGGGCGTATGGTGCGTTGTGGGGTCCGTTATGCTGTTTACGGACTTTATGTACCCTCATGATGTCCCTACCGAGCAGCAGCAAGATCTTGGCGCCTTGTTCTACCGGCCGGATGTGGTTGGCTATTCCTTTGAGGTGGGGGTAATGGAGTGCCACGTCTGGTGTGGGAATCTCGTCCCTGTTTGTGGCCATGTGGTTGCACTCGATGAGTGTGGGAAGGGGCATGTTCACTTTGCCATCTATTGAGCATATGGTGTAGCCATTCACTCTTCTCCCTGTGGTCTCCATTCGCCCTGCGCACGTTCTGAGAGTGTAAGGAGAAGCACCGTCTTGTATGTTAAACATGTTGAAGAACTCTGACCTGACCAGCGATCGGTTGCTCTGGTCGTCGAGGATTGCGTACATCCGAATAGCCTTCTCGGGTTGTCCCTGGGGGTGCACTGCGACAAGGCATATTTTGGAGCAGGACATTTTGTCACCTTCTTTTCCGCAAACCTCAGTGCGCTGAGATGTGACGGATGTTGACTCTCCTTCTTTCTCCCCGCCATGCTCCGCTACGGAGGATGGGTTCTTGAGTTGGTAGAGTGTCAGTGCCTCTGGGTGTAATGCTGTCACGTGCTTGTCACTTTCGCACACTGTGCATTTGATCTCTTCTTTACAGTCCCTGGCTAGGTGAGTCGTGGAGCCGCAGCACCTGAAGCAAACTCCGAATTCTCCAAGTAACCTCTTGCGTTCCTCTAGGGACTTCATCCTGAACCCAAAGCACTTGTTGAGTGGGTGTGGTTTCTTGTGCATGGAACATTCCCTGTTTGGGACCCTTGGTTCCTTGTCTCCGGCGACCGACTGATCGGGAGTAGTTTGGGTGGTGGGAGGCACGTCCGTCCTGCGGGCCGAGATGGGTGTTTGGGTGTTACCATATCTCGTCGCTGGTCTCTCGTTCCTCAGGCTGCTTGCACTGTATGTGGTTTGCGCACCTAAGAAGAAGCTGGGGTCGTTCCTCGTCCTTGCTGCTTCGCGAATGAAGCTCAAGAAAACTGAGAATGGGGGGTAGACGACTTGCTTCTCCCTTTTGTATTTGGAGCCTTGTGAGATCCATTTTTCTTGGAGGTTGAAGGGTAGCTTCTCCAGGATGGGTCTCACTCCACGAGCTGAGTCTAGGACGTTGAGACCTATTAAGGAATGGTCTTTCCTTGCGAACTCCAGTTCTTGCAGCAGGTCCCCGAGCTCTCGTAACTTCGAGTAGTCTTTAGTTGTGATCTTGGGGAAGCTGTCGACTCTTTTGAAGAGCAAATCCTCGACTGCTTCGGGGCTGCCGTAGGACTCTTCTAGCCTTTCCCACATAGGTCAAGACCTACTTGGGGTTGGTGCGCGTTTGCCGCCCGCAGTCTATTCGCGTGCTCTCTGGATTCGTTCCCCAGGAACATGAATAGTAGGTTGAGCTCTTCCCTTGCTGAGAAGTCCAAGCTGTTGATTGCGTCTTTGAACGTGAACTTCCACGTCCGGTAGTTCTCAGGGCGGTCGTCGAAGCTGGTGAGTCCTGCTTGCACCAGGTCACGCCGGATCATGTACTTGACTATGTCTGTCAGGCCTGAGGCCTCGGCGTGTTTGTCCCGTTCTGAGGTAGTTGCTGGGAGGGTTAGTGCAGTCGCCTCTTCCTTGGCGTGGACGCGTGATGACTGCTGGCTGTGTTCTCCCGTGTGGGTGTACCTGGATGGCGAGCCTGTTTTAGTGCATCCGTGTGCGCTGGCGTGTGGATCACTGTTGCGGCTGTGGCTATCCCAGGCAGCATGTACCATTGACGGAGCAGCGTCTTCTCCTCGTGGACCTAGCAAGGCTTAGGTGTCTGTAGAGTCACTCCCTCCGTGTTGAGATGGTGCGCTGGTGTTTATGCTGAAGAGGCTCCTTACGTAGTCTTCAGTGCGTTGGATAGGATCCTCTGAGGCAATCCGTCTGTACGGTTGCTCCCCGCCATCCTGTTGCGTGGCTGCTTCTAAGACTTCAGCTTGGGCTATGGCGGCAGCGGCGTCCTCCTCTTTACTTAGAGCTTCTAGATCCGCGTCCAATTCGGCCTTTCTACGCGCAGCGCCAGCGGCGGCGGCGACATTGGCAGCGGCGGCATTCTGCTCCTCCTCTTCTATGCGCTCTCTTTCTGCCTTTACGGCTGCCTCTCTCCGACTATATGCGGCCCTGGCACGTGCGGCCTCTGCAGCGGCTTGCGCCTTGGTAGCGTTTGTGCTTGCACTGGACGCGTTAGATTGCGCTGATCTTGCTGACCTTGATGAGTGCCTGGATGTGTTTGAGCGCTGCGATGCGGTCTCCAGGAGGAGCTCTTTTCTTTCGCTTTGGGCATCTACGATGGCGGTTCGCACGCGGCTGTCTCGTGTCAAGTCAATATTGTGATGTAAGTCCCTTTCTTGCAGGCTTTCACCGGTGTTAGCCCTGGCCAGGTAGGTGACGTATGCCTCTGAAAGCCCTTGGTAGCGTGCGTGATCTATCTTTAATTGAGTTATTGCCTGCTCGAGCTGTTGTACAGAATTGCCAACGCCGGCGACATTGCATATCCCAAGTGTGGTAGTGTTCCAGGCCAACTCTAATTTAGCGCGGTGCGCTTCAATGTCAGTCTCGTATTTTTCGCGGGCCTTTTGTGTCAGTGTGACTGTCCGTTTGGGCCTTGCGCCTGCCTGCGCCTGTTGCAGTTGCGCAGCGGTCTCTGTGTCTGAGTGATCGCTTTCCTGCGTAATGTCTGGTGAGGCTCTGAGTTCTGCCATGCTGTAGGTGTGTGTAGGCCTTTAGCCAGTGCGTGTGGCGTGCGGTCTTTTACCTTGTCAGCGATGGGCGTCTGTCTCAGATGATGCCGAGCGGTGTCCTGCAGCGTGCAGCATAGGGGTAGCTGTACTCACAGGTGTCCGGTGGCTCTGACCCGTGTCCTGGCGGGTGTCCGGGGGCGTGGCCATTGATGGCGCTGGCCGTGGGGACGTGCGCAGGGGTAGGTGAGATGGTGGATCCTCACTATGGGGCTGTGCAGAGGGTGAGCTCAGACAGAGAAAGGCATTAGGTTTTGTGTAAGAAGCACTGTTTGTTTGCAAAGCTGCTGCGCAGTTTGAGCTACTTCTTGTCTGTTAAGGCTGCAGGCTGTGTGCAGTTTGCTGTATAAGCTGCTTGCTGTTTCTTTAGCATAAAGACTGTGGGTAGCAGCTCCTCTGTGTGTGTCCCCTCTTTTTACTTTTCTGAAGCCAGGGTCACGTTTGATGTGTGAATGGCTCCCGATAGCATTAACACAGTTCCCTTTTAAATCACTCCAAGCCCTGTAATATTTCCTCCACTTTATTGGGAAAAGCAGCAGAACACAGATACTTGTGGATGGTATGTAGTGGTGATTATTAGTTAGAAACCGGTAAAAAGAGATGGCCTCACCATGGGGGATGAACAGAGAAGGGGTCTTGTACTCACTGTCTCCAGGGTGGAAAAGGAAGTGAGGGGCAGTGTGGGTAAAGGAATAGTCTAGGGGCAGACTATGTCTGAACAAACAGGAGGGGGGGCAGACTAGCCCATTCTAGTGAGGATCTCAGAAACTGCAGTAGCAGCTCACTGATTCCATGCCCAGAGGCAAGAAATGCAACATTGTTGCAAGTTACACAGGCACAGTATGTGTGTGCAAACTCCATGCAGCTGGGAATAAGATCTGACAGGCAGAAGCTGCAAAGGAGAGAGGGAGGTGAGTCAGAAAGGTATTTCTGGTTCCATGACAAGGTAGATCCTAACATGTGTTCATCTCAGGCTCTAACTCCATCCCCCTGGATATCACCTGTGGTGTCCCGCAAGGCTCTGTTCTGGGCCCCCTACTCTTCACAGTATTCATCAATGACCTTCCTACAGCTTGTAAGGAAGCCTCAATACACATGTATGCAGATGACACAATCCTATATGCACCCAGCATAGCCTCTCTGACCTTCAACACATACTTCAGTCTGACTTTTTGAGACTCGAAAACTAGATTTCCCACAACAAACGGTTTTTAAACACTGACAAGACTGTAACAATGGTATTTGGGACCAAGACTAAATTTTTAAAGCTTTCAGCGACTGAGCTCCAGATTAGAACCAACACTAACACCACCCTAACCCCTGTCACTAGTTTTAAATACCTGGGCATATGGTTTGACTCCCACTTAACATTCGGGATGCACATTGATACCCTGACAACCAAGACCTATGCCAAACTAGGGGTACTTTACAGGAACAAATCCTCCCTAAGTCTCCTGATCAGAAAGCGTATCGTACAGCAGATGCTAATGCCAATTATTGACTATGGAGACATAGTATATGGCTCGGCTCCTCAAACCCACCTTAGCAAACTTGACACCCTCTCCAATTCAATTTGTTGTTTTGTTCTCCAATGCAACTACAACACACATCACTGCGAAATGCTCAAAGAACTAGATTGGTCATCACTTGAGTCTAGGTGCAAAGTTCACCTTTCCTGTCTTGCCTTTAAATTCTTTATGGGCAAGCTACCTGTCATGGTAACTTTATGACAAGCTATAATATACACCAAAAATACCTGGGTTGAACTGAACACGACTAGATATGATAAAATATAATTTATTCCTTGAAAAAGGTGAAGAGACGAGATATACAAATAACAGACAAAATAGGCACTTACTTAGAATTGGAATGATGAAATAATCAGGAATCTTGATTAGCAGTTCATACAGCAATCTCAGAATGACACAAAGACAATGGGCATAGGCTGAGCCTCGTTTATATACAATCTCAGTCCTATTCCTTAACCTTGGGGCGCCTGGCTGGCTAGCAAATTCATTTGAAGTAGAATCTCCCTTACCTGCAAGTGTGAATTATGACACTTACAGACCACTCAGCCCCTTTGTTCCTCCGCCCTATTGTATACAATCAGAGCGGTCAACCTTTGATCAGAGGGCTTATGCTAGACAATTTGTCTACCCTCCTGACCTATTAACATAGCAGATGGGCTCTGCGTTCTCATACCAGACCCCAAATACCATTCACAGTTTAATATCTTCATATATTAAAATAAGCGGTTCTGGTGGGCCCAGTGGGCTGATATTTGCCAGCTTTTCTTGCCGGAAGTGTATCTTCATTGTGGCCAAGTTTTAGCCCTCTGCAACCCCCAGAACTGGAGATACACAAATGCAGGTTAAAACACTTTTAAAATACAGGATTCTTCCCTTTAAAAATGAATCTCTGCCTTTCACTCTTTCCCCATTGAAATCAACGGGTTCCGCCGCCATAGGCTTTTAATGGCACGGCTCCGCCATTGAAGTCAATGGGGTTCCCCGCCATAGACTTTCAATGGGGAGACGCCGCCATTGAAGTCTATGGAAAAACCAAAAATCTTTACATTTGCCCACACTCCGTCTGGTTGTTCGGAGAGGGCTGGAAATGGACATGCATTCAAGCCGGAACCGTGGCTGCATGCGACCCAACTCCCAGCCCTTTGGTCCCTCCAGAACCGGAGATATGGGCTTACACTGTTTACCATTTCGGACTTAGCCGTTTTAACGCCACGCAGCTTTCTCCCATTGGAATCAATGGCCGACGCCGCCATAGACAATGCATGGGTGAACGCCGCCATTGGATTCAATGGAACCTCCGCTCCGCCATTAAAGTCAATGGCGCGACCCTCTTTCTCCGCTCGACCCTTTACGGGGGTCCCTCATTCCCGGACCCGATGGGGGTCGTGTGGGGGGGGCTCCTAGGGGCTAGGGGCAAAAATAATTTTATTCCCCGGTGCCCTAGAACCTAAGATTCCCATGCCACTTGTCGTTGAACTTGACTAACAGTGATCAAAGCTCTCTTTTAGAAAATGTTTCCGCGGTCTGCCGTTTGGATGGCTGCCAACCTGTTCCTGGAGATCGGCATCGAGGAATCCCCATTGAAGTCAATGGCCCCATTGACTTACAATAGGAAACCGCCGCTCCTCCTCTCGGACGAAACCTGCTGGTCGTCGCTGGAAAACAGGTCCAAAACCGCTACTTCTGCCATTGGAATGCATGGAGCCTCAATGGCGACCTATGGAAGGCTGCAAACTGGAGCCTGAAAAGGCGGGAAAAGGGAACAAAGGGCTATAATCACTGAATTAACATTAACCTCTTCCCTCCCGCATCAACCCTAGTGTATGTGTTGGTGCAAACACTGGGGTGAGACAATACATTTTTACAGGGGAATAAACAGTTGGATTCTGAAGCAAAGTAGAAACACATTACTGGACCACGGTCCAGTTAACCCCTTGCTTCCCAAGTGAGAGCAGGGGGTGGCCAAATGGGGTGTAACCCCTTTAATCCCAGGCCAAACCCCCTCTCCCATGGCACTACCCAGCTATCTGAACAAGCTCCTCACCCCTACCACATGCAGCACTTATCATCTGAGATCAGACTCCAAAAGACTGTTCATGGTCCCAAGGCTCAACAAAGTATCCGGCCGCTCCTCCTTCTCTTACTGTGCACCCCAAAACTGGAACAACCTACCGGAGACTCTCACATCCACCACCAGTTTAAGTTCTTTCAAATCTTAGGCTGTCTCATATTTTAATCTGGTCTGTAACTGTTTCATACGCGCATACAATTATTTAACTGTGCATGCAATGTATTGTATATAATGTATACCCTGTTCATTTATGTAACTGTATTTGTAACCATGTATTATTTGTCTTAACTCTGTGCCCAGGACATACTTGAAAACGAGAGGTAACTCTCAATGTATTACTTCCTGGTAAAATATTTTATAAATAAATAAATTTGACTCCTTTTTCAAACACTTAATTTGGTGCAAAAGGAGTTACTTCTTGTGTCCTACATTGGAACATGCCCTAAAAATTAGGGGCAGTCTTCAACCTACTTGCACGTCACATAAGTTCTTCTCATCTTATTATGACATTATTTTTAGTGTAGGATTTTGATCTCACATCTACTGTATTTCTACTTCACACACTCTCCTGTCATCTCCTTTCTTTCCCCAGTGTAGCTGGTGGACCAAACACTGCAAACTGTATCTGCTCGTAATATAAAAACATAATTCTGCAAGGGTTAGTAGCCTCCCATCTTTAAAGTGGCCCATTTTAGGTGGCATACAATATGGAGTTAAACAGGGAATACTGGAGAATTCCTCATCTTTTAAGATCCTAACAGACTTCATCTTTCTTTTCTCAGGTATGATTAAAAACAAACTGTGCACTGCTCAGAGAACTAACAGACTAGGTAAATCTAATACAGCTTGATGTGGTCAGTGAATAGTACCTTTCCAGTAACTGGTACAGTATATAATTGTGTGAGCACGTAAACATCCCCATAAACACTTCCAAACAAATATTCCGGCGCCTAAACAAAAATAATAATAGTGGTGCAAACTAATTATCTGACCATATATAGTCCAAAATGAAGAATCTGTAGTCCATATAAAGAGAAATCCAATCTTGAAGATCCCCATAAACACGCCTAAATGGATAGAACCCACGGTTCACTGCAGGGAAGATTCAAAAACATCCTAGTGTCCTGAAAACATGGCGTGTGCAATAAGGGGGTCAAACCTTGCTTCAGTCAATGGAGATATGTAACAGAGGACTTACATTATAATGCAGGGTCCCAATGAATATCCGGTGTCCTAAGGTACTTTGTGTGCCGTCTGCTTCAAGAATTTAACTGGATGCAAAAGGGAAGAGAAGCGGATTACTACCAATGCATGGACTAAATAGCAAATAGAGTAAAAAATGAAAAATGTATTGGATCATGGCATGATACAGGCTAGTAGCCCACACCTACGTGTTTCACGCCGAGGCGCTTTATCCAGGATAACCTTTTATCAAGGATAAAGCCCTCGGCATGAAACGGGTAGGTGTGGGCTATGAGCCGGTATCATGTCATGATCCAACACATTTTTAATTTTTTACTACTTTGGGATACGCATCCCTCCTTTTGCTATTTAGTCCATGCATTGTAGTAATCTGCTTCTCTTCCCTTTTGCATCCTTTTCTCAGGTATGCCCTGTGTTAACTTCGGTCTTTACAATTAACATCTGCTGTGCTGCAAATATGAGAACTGGCTGATTAGAATTAACATTCCATTTGTCTTTTGTGCCTCTCATGTGTTAATTGACCTGTGTCAGGGCAGAACTTAATTGTGATCAGGTAACTTCTTAGGCCTAACTTGTAGAAGAGAAAGGAACCCAGTTTGGGCACTCTACCACCGTCTCGATGATGTATGAGTATATATTACAAATTCTTTATTCAATCCCCAAATCCTTTTTGGGATATTTCCCTATGGGGATTTCCACGGTGTCAACGGTGCTAATTTTTTCGCATCCTGTATTCCCATATATAAAGGCAACACATACATTGCCTTATTTTATTTATATTCTAAATGGGTCTGGAAAACTATCTATTTGCCCACCTAAACGAACAAGGAGAGAAAGAACCTCTATAATGAGAGCACTCACAATGGCTAAGAATAGTTGAACACCAGATGGAGGACATCTATATGAATAGGTCTAAAGGTAATGATGGATGAATTAAAATAACTTGTATTCGAAATTCAGATAAAATAAAGTCAATAATAAGGTATGCCTAACAGGGAGGCATCACTATGACAAAATAAGCGAATTAAAATTTTGCGGTGAATAGATACCAGGTACAGTGATCCCACTCAATGTATGTAAGTGGGCGTTGGTGATCACTAAGGGATCAGGTAAAGTCACTAGGACTCAAGGTAAGTATGTAGGGTCCTTAAAGGAAATTGCTGAGTAACAGCAATAAACTTAGCTGCTCATATGTCAGAGTACATATGCATAACTGTGTAAACGCATATACAGTGTGGATACGTATCTACACCTAACATGAGTAACCAGTGGGAACAGTTTCTACACCCTAAGTGATCACTTGTCTGTATTCACATGCAGATATAAGTAAATAGACTTCCTGGATGCTATGCGACTGGACAGAGTAACAGGCTAAACAGATGTCTGATACAATGTCTCATAGGTCACAGTCTTTAGTTTCAAAATTGAATCAGTATTACCACGGTGCTAGGAGCGTCAATACCTCTCTCCTATTTGTGCAATTAGGTACAGTCAGTATTTGTACTAAAGCACAGGGAGGGATGAATGGAGATGAGCAAAGTCTAAATGTTTAAAGTAACTGCACAGAATGACAGGCCACAGAGCGTCTGTTGCTACAGGATTACAATAAACTGCTCAGTGGAGTCCATAAGGTAATTATTCAATAACTAAAACACCTGATGGCTCCCTCCAAGAAATGCAGACTTGTTCCGTCAAACAGCGTCTGCACTCCAGACAAGGAGGGAGAGTGGAAAGTAAAAAGAGTCTTTGCTTGTGGAGGTGGAGAGGCAGTCTCTGTGACCGCTCTCACTGACTGCAGTGCGTCATTGCCAACGTACGTTTCGCTGTACGGCTTTGTCAAGGCTGGAAGAAACTCCTCTCAACACCCGATATTTAAATGCTACAAAGGAGCTAATGATTGGTCCGTCAGTTCGCGCGTGTGCAGAGGCCACTCCCAGTGACGTCGTGACGTCCAACGTGTACATGGGGGGCCTCTGGTGGTTAGTGATCAGTGTTTAAGAAAATACATAGAGGGGGATCCAATCATCACAGAGGATTCACGCCTAGTGACGTCAGGGCATCAATAGTATCTGTGGGGGCCTCTAGTGGTTAGTAGAAATATTGTGTGGAACAACTGGATAGGAAGATGATATAATAGGAAGGGATTGTAATTAAATGAACGGATACAAAATGAATCCCTCATTTAACCCTTGGGGGGTGAGTGTCCCCAGGGTGTAAATCCATCTTGATTCCTTTTGAAGTAGTACCTCATCCCAGTCTCCTTTTCTTAATCCAAGTGAGAACTGGTCAATTCCCACAACTGTCAATACACTACTATCCCCATTATGATGCTCGTGGACATGTCTGGACACCGGTGTATCTGTTTGATTATGGATGGTACCCAGATGTTCTAACACACGGTGTCTTAGTGGGCGTCTTATTTTTCCCACATATTTTTTGTGGCAATTGCAGATAGATGACCATATATATGACACCCGAACATCTACAGTTGATAAATTTCTTGATGTCATATGTTCTACTGTTATCCCAATTTTGGAACATTTTAGCTGTTCTTATTGACTTACAGGCTTTACAATTGTAACAGCTGAAGCAGCCATTTGGTTTATCCGGTAGCCAAATGTTGGGATTTTTTTCCCCTTCAAAATGACTGTTGACCAAATGGTCGCGTAGATTTTTGGCTCTTTTAGTATTTCATTCAGGTCTGGATCTGCTTTCACTGGCACATTTTGAAAGCAGATCCAGACCTGAATGAAATACTAAAAGAGCCAAAAATCTACGCGACCATTTGGTCAACAGTCATTTTGAAGGGGAAAAAAATCCCAACATTTGGCTACCGGATAAACCAAATGGCTGCTTCAGCTGTTACAATGGTAAAGCCTGTAAGTCAATAAGAACAGCTAAAACGTTCCAAAACTATTTATATTTTCTTCTCTAACCTTACTTATTTCCAAATTACACATTTCTTTCTACCATTCTCCTTTTTCATCTAACTCCAATCATATATCTCCATCTCGCCTTCCTTCTCCACTTCTCAGTTCACATGAACTTCTTTCCTATCTGCGTTCTTTGACACCACTACGCAATACACCCTGCACTAAAACACAACCCTTCTTTCTTTTAATGATTCTCCTCTTTACTTTTGTTAAATGGGCCGGCGATTTTTTTTATGAACGCTTATAGCATGGGCCCCATGGAGTCAGCCATCTTAAATGTGACACTCAGAAATTCTATATTGTGTTGGTATAATCATCCTGACTCTTGCGTTCTGCTCAAGGATGTCTTCTCTCTACTCCCTTTGTGTCTAAAGCCATCTCCTGCCTTAAACCTTTCTCACTGACTGCCCCACACCTCAGGAATGCCCTTCCCCTCAATATCCGACTAGCGCCCTCTCTATCCACCTTTAAGACCCACATGCTTAACAAAGCATACAAGTAGCTCTGTGGCTGATACTTTTCACCTCATACATAAACCTTGGCCCCCTGCAGACGTACTTACCAGAATGCCCTCCTACTGTCTCTGTACGTTCTTCCTACTTACCAATTAGATTGTAAGTTCTTCGGGGCAGGGACCCCTATTATCAAGTGTCACTTTTATGTCTGATGCACTTCTTCCCACTATGTGTTATTTGTATTATTTGTTATTTATATGATTGCCACGTGTATTACTGCTGTGCAGCGTTATGTACATTAATGGCGCTATATAAATAAAGACATACATACATAACTTCTATCATAAAAGTGCAATGATTGAGATGTTGCCAATGTATGAGTAAAATGTGAATGCACCGCTGCTGAAAATCTGACATGTAAATGGTACTGCAGGTTTTAAACAGCACCATTCAAACATCCTCCCATAGCTGATCAGCAGTCCCCCAGTCTCCAAGCATCCTCTACCAGAGATATTTGTAGTTCTTTTATGCTGATTTCACCGTTCGGGTAAAAAACCTTGAAAAACCCCCGATCTGTGCCGTTTGCTGTTTTAATCATACGTAAGAAATTACGAATCACAAAATATACCAGTCCTGAAATATTTGCTAATTCCTTCCCCCCCCATTCTGATTAGGAGAACAAACGAGCCATCAGTCTAGGTCTATAAATATATTTATTGTAATATAACAAGATCTTAACCATTAACATAAACTATATACAATACCATTACAGATAACCCTGTTTTTCTAATATTCACAGAAATAGTCAATTTGCTTCAGTGTCAGTATATGTATGATTGATCGTAACTGGAATTGTGTGTATGGAGTTCTGTCTTGTATGCAAGCACCTCCTTTGGAGGTAAGAGACACACCAATTCAAAAAACCGCCTGCTCCAGGCATATTGAAGCTTGTGCTCCTAGCTGAAGAGTCACCCTTAGTAGGACGTAGAGAGGGTACTTAGTATAGTTGTGCTTTTTTCATTTAAAGAATAAATATTACAGGAAAAGAGTGCGTAAGAAAGATTAAAACCTCACATTCATAATAACAGATGCAACGCCTGTTGGCCATTTCTTTTTTCTTCTGTAAATGTCTTTTTTTCTCGGGTGATGGAGACAGCTCCAGAAACCAAGAAGTCACTCCTTATTACTCGTCCACGAGAAGTGATTTGAATGGAAAGTGAGTGGAAGTCTATTCTAGCACCAAACAAATGTTTATGGTGAAGAGTTAATCCCTTTGCTCTTAATTAGGAACCTCTATGCCCCAACGTGTTTGTAATACCAATACCATAAGATTTTATTTGCAGTTGGGTGTCTTCTGCTAAATAAATCCCATGAAAACAGGTTATGACTAGGAAACAAAAAATACGTTATTGCAAAGCCAGCTGGCGTTATCCAGCTCTGTAAGGGAGAGTAGCCAAATCTTCTCCATATGGGTTAAACACAATATGGGATTAGAATATTTTCGGACACATCTCTCAGGTCAAGATTTTGCACCTCCACCTTGAATTTTTACGTGTGGCAGAATAGACGGCAAAAAATAACCCCTGTTAAATCATATCCTAATACTGTGGGGTGTTAATAGAATCTGAATGCTACTGTAGTTAGGAGAAGGGACTTTTCTGTGTGTGTTATGGGTCCTTCTCAGTCACACTATGATGCAAGACCCCGTTTACAGCAAATGGACTGAAGCGAAAAAAAGAAAATACATTTTTTTAGTTACCCAAATTAGGACAATGCCTTAAATGTAACCTAGTTGTCCTTAAAAAAAAATATCAGTAATACAAAAACATATTTTTCTAAACATTTAAAATAGAGAAGGGATACAGGACAGAACCCCTAAAGTCAATATTCTGCTGAAAATGATTACTGAACAAGGTGGAACTTTCTCCGCTTCTAGCAGCAGTGTGTGAAGATATCCCGTGTTACTGCTTCATCTGGATTAAGACAAGCTCCATAGATCATTGGTAAAATTGATATTATTGTTCAGTTCTTCTTCGGTTTAGGATTATGGAATTGCATTTAGTTTTTAGTTGATGCATGAGAAATTAACCCACCAAAAAGCTTTGAAACAGGAGAAGCTCTATCACAACTCTCATGATCTGCATGATGTTGTCACTCAAGTCTTTCATTTGATGATACAATGTATTATTTGGGCTTTTCCGATGAGTTTGAGAGAAGAACCTCCGTTGAAGGAAAGAAGGATTGTTTGGAAGCAAATGGAAATCGGTGCTGTAAGGCTCTGGGCAAAATAATGTGTTTTGTCCAAAAGGTCCTCCGATCCCGAGGAAGGGCATAACATTTGTACTCCTTTGCATTTCACGGGACCTTCTTATGCGTTTTACTTATTCGTGGTCATACAGTACAGTATTCTACGTAAATATGGATTCCCTCCAATACCATAAAACAGGTCTAGATTTACACACTGTTATGATAATCAGGTTAAAAGAGACAGGCTGAAAAATGAATTTGATGGATGTCATTGTTAAGACTGGTTATTCCACACAGATATATATATATATATAATTAAAAAAAAAAAACTATGCCCCAACATTACTTCTCTAGATTGATTAAAGTGGGTGTTAATGTTTATAATTAGGGAGGTTGAAAAACACACTGTAGCTAGTCCTTTAGGTCCTCCAAAAACTGTCTTTGATACGAAACATATTTCAATTATAAATATAATATATATGTGGTCTTTTTTTTATTATATTTTACTAGCACTCTAGCAGAAAATTCAAATTTGTTAAGACTTGCAGGAAGATTAACATTTAACTCTATGCTTCATGGCCAACACATTTATCTCCTATAAGCTACAACAACAAATTGTTTGATCAAGAGGGAAAAAACAACAGTTTGTCAAAATAATTGAAATAAAAATGGTTTGGTAGAAATGAGGCATTAGTTGGTTAAAGGATATATGAAGACACAGGCTCTCAGGACTACTTGGTGTGTACAAGTGATACTTACAGGTGCACCGACGAGTATTCTAAAACTTGCCTCAAATTTTCCTTGGAAAATCTGGGGCTATCACCAACAAGACCCAGGTACATGCTGGGTACATGCTGCAACATTTCAGTGACATTTCTGCAGAGACTAATGGCCCATCGGATTAACACAGCGGGGGTCCCTGGCAGTCCCATTCAGTTTGAATTGGGACTGCCAGGGACCCCTGCTGTTAATCCAATGGGCCATTAGTTTGTCTGCAGAAATGTCACTGAAATGTTGCAGCATGTACCCAGCATGTACCTGGGTCTTGTTGGTGATTGCCCCAGATTTGTTTTAGAATACTCGTCGGCACTACAGTACATGGCTTGTAATGGTATCTTTATTTCAAAGCTGTGTTAGCAAACAAGTTACACATCCTGATATCAGTACAGATATAGCGTCCGTTATTGTAACAGTTAATGAGTGCCATTGAAAAAAATCATAACGAGCAGCAAAAGTCGTAGGAGAAATGGTGTTGGCCATGATCTCCTAACATGTTAATAGTGCAATAACGACCGCTACATCTGTATGTTGCATCTGAATATTTTATACGGAAAGTGATTGACGTCACGTATTTCTACCCCCAACACCTTGACTTAGAACTACTTCCAGCATTATAGCAGTGCTTCCCAACTCCAGTCCTCACGGAACCCCAACAGGTCTGGTCTTAAGGATATCCCTGCTCCAGCACAGGTGGGTCAATCAGCGGCTCTGTCATTTTGACTGAGCCACCTGTGCTGGAGCAGGGATATTCTTAAGACCTGACCCGTTGGGGTTCCCTGAGGACTGGAGTTGGGAAACACTGCATTATAGTATGATCTTTTGTAACTATGGTATGTTTAGTACAATGGAGTTCTATGCAATTTGCCTGTTCTTTTATAAGGCATTGTATTTCAGGTCCGTCTGTGGCACACACACCTGGAGAAGAGAGTGTAGCATTTGCGAAAAACGTACATTTTTAGGCCATTGCTAGCAAAAGATGGTATTATCGCCAGTGCGCAAAGTGCCATTAAAAAGTAGCACTCCTGTGTATGAACGCAATGGGACATCACCACATTGATGCAAAAAAAGAACTAAAACATATAGGCCCATATTTGCTAATCAGTGTTATTCTATAAGATACCGCATGGCACATTCATGTGAGTGGGCTGTGAGGGGACTTCTAGAGTAGCGCTGCTTAGTAAATATGTCATATGGTAAATATTAGTGTTTTCTTTAAAGGAATAATTAATGGTGCTCAGTATATCAATATGTAACATCACACTTTAACTGATCATTTCTACCAAACCACTTTATAATCTGGGGGTGCTATTTAGCCATGTTGTAGGTTATGGTTGTTTTAAAAACATGCTTTGCTGCACATGCAGTATGATGCAGAGCAGATTTCATGGACGTGGACACCAGAAAGGACGGATTTAATCTCTCTGACTGTAGTGCTTCAGCTATTCACCATATGGTTCCTTTGCAGCCAATGGGATAAAAAAACATTTGCTTTGCAAGGGTCATGAGGCCCTTTAGTACTAATTTGTTTAACCTGTTTGTTGCCCGAAGCGTCTGCAATGCATCCAGGTGCCATCTGTTGAAAGCCCACCTGGCCATGAAAGGGTTACACGTCAAGTCCCACTCACAAGGTCAAAAATATATTTAGTTTAAAATGACACTTTTTTTTTGCATTATTTATTGCGATACGCTTCAGATTTCCTTTCTTTGTGTTTCTAAGACATATGGACACCATTCATTCTTCAAGGAAATCTCATGAAACCCGTCAACTACTGTACAATTCTGATCACCGCAACCTTGGATTCGTTGCAGTCTTATTCACCTGCTTGTAAATGAGCTCCTGACTAGCTATTAATGGCAAGAATATCTATTTGATATTCTGTGGTTATCAAGCCTGTAAAATGTCTATTGTTTGCAGTGAGTGATTGAAAAAGAAAATCACTTATTTTCCATAAAGGAGTGTGTGTGTATATGTATATTTATGTATATACATATATACATATATATGTATATATCCCCCAAACGCCTCCCTTTGGATCTTTGCCGCTGTGGGCATGTGTTATGTGGTTTGTAATGAAGCTTTTGGGTCTATACTTGAAAAAGTATGAAAAATATCATACATGATAATCAAACGTTCTTCAGTATAATGTGTAGTCACTTCCTTGTGTTAGAGAAGAGTTTACTCCTGTTCGCTTGAATGGAGCGGGCCTCCTCTTTTAACACTGGATGCTGCTTCACGGCATACTCAGTGGACCAAGATATTAAACATGGTAGGAGATCTATTAACGGCTGCGCTTATATTCATTATAAGGAGGGGGAAGCTGCAAACGACACATTCATGTCCATACAACCTTGTGATGGAGATCCAGGCTGGTCGTCGTTCAGATCTTGTGACGTTCACTAAGCTACAATGTGAGGTATGAGAGCTCGATCCCATGTTAATTGCCATTCCAGTCAATGGCAGGTAATACAGTACCGAGCTCCAACACCCCTTATCTGAGCGAAGTAAATCCCGGGCCGTTATATCAAAGTTATCAACAGACCAGCAAATGGGCTTACAAAACCAAGAGTGTGTCATTATCGCACAGTTAATATTTTGTTAGTTGGCAGGTATGCATATTCAAGACCAGAATCTTATAGTTGAAATTTAGAGAACAGTCTAGAAATAAGTAACTGTAGATGGATGGACTCCTGGGAATTTCTTTTTTTTGACAAACTGTTTTTTTCCCCTCCCTCATTGTGGCCAACATTTTACTCGGTTCTGTTTCGTGAGAATAACCAAAAGCCAAGTTTTAAACACCCCTCTGGAATATTCTCACCCGTGATCTGTTAGCACAACTCTAAACACGCACCTAATAAATCCAAGCCTCACATCTATTAGTAAAATACAGATCCTCACCCCCGATCTTAATTCACTGCTCCCAAGTATAAAATATGGACATCCATCGCACCTGGGTTGATGACTTTCCCTATGGTACCTAGTGACACATTTGCCTCATAACCGTACAGTATTATACACAGCTTGGAGTCCAACGCTCCAGCGTCACCGAAAGTTGAGGATGATTTTCTACATTCAATGTAGACGTTATTCAAAACCTACAGAGGAAAACAAAAATGTTCTTTTTCTGTTTTACTAATCCTTAAAAAAAAAAGAAAAAAAAAAAGCTGCTAATGCAGGGACATTTTTGATGAACCCTTTCTGAGCCGACACAAAAGGGTTAAGAAGAGAGGGGAAAAAAGGAATCCGACTTCAGAGTTTTCATCATGTCAACCGCTTTGAATGTATTTTTTTATCACTACGCATCCGTGGCGGAAAAGAGGGCAAGGCATGTTGGGTAACACAGTCCATGTGTTTGTTTTGGGGTCGTAGAATTCCATGTTTCCCAGGGCGGGACCCTCGCTGCTGACAATCCCACCCGTAGCGTATATCTTTCCATCTAGGACCACAGCGCTGCCAGGGGGGAAAAAAACATCAAAACAAAAGAGAAGGTTAAACATTGGGTCTATTAAAGTAGCAAATCTGTTCTCAATCAATTTATTTTGGACGGCCTTTGCATAAGGAAAATTCACCTCCAACGTAGCAGTATTTTTGGGAGCTTAAGTGGCAGGAAGTTGCTGACAGGCTAACATCATTAGTGTCTATGAGGTCATTGGTCCTGATTATCGTATGGGCATGAAGCTGCCAAGTTTTCCTATAATGCATATTTAGTTTGGAATGGATTAGAGATGACCAAATATGCCAATATATGGTTCACACATTTGGGGGGGGGGGGAGAAGGAGAGAGGGGGGGAGGAAGGGGGATGGAGAGAGGGGGGGAGGGAGAGAAGGGGTAGGGAGAGAGAGGGGGGGAAGGAGAGAGGGGGGGAGGGAGAGAGGGGGGGATGGAGAGAGAGGGGGGGAGGAAGAGAGGGGGGGGTAGGGAGAGAGGGGGGAGGGAGAGAGGGGGGAGGGAGGAGGGGGGAGGGGGGAGGGAGAGAGAGGAGGGAGGGAGGGAGGGAGAGAGGGGGGAGGGAGGGAGAGAGGGGGGAGGGAGGGAGAGGGGGAGGGAGAGGAGGGAGGGGGGGAGAGGAGGGAGGGGGGAGGGAGAGATAGAGAGGGAGAGGGGGGGGAGAGAGAGAGACGAGAGAGTCACTGATACTACACGTGAAGGGTAGAAATGTTCGAAACTGTCATCCAAGTTCGAGAAAGAGATCTATTTAGTAAACTACCCATTGACTTCCACAGTTCTCAAAACACCTGCGAAATAACCTCAAAAGGTTGGGAAATATGCAAATGTGAATGTAAATAATTGAGAACGTTTTGCACATCTCATGCTTTGCTTTATTTACTCAGTGTGCTTATAAATCCCCCAAATATGTCATACATTCTACAGAATTATAAAGTGGAGATCTGCAGTGGCACCAAATTATTAATTATACGGGGGTACTTATTCAGTGGGTTCTCCCTCCCTTGGGTACAATGTGTCTGTTGCTTGAAATGTCCATGTGAGAGACTTTGCTTTGGGGCTGGGTGTCGGGGAAAACACCCCCCGACTGGTCTAGCTAGTGATGCCTCGCAAAAAGTGTGGTGTGGTACATTACTGATTTCATTGCACCATTTCAATTTTACACTATGACCATTTCACATGAATAGTACTTGGCCAAGCCTATTAAACAAAACAAGCTATATGTTTGTGTAAGAACTGTGTTTTGTGTTTTTAATTAGTTTTTCTAGAAATGTGATTAAGATTATTTTGTAAACTTTATCAAAATCCCAATTCAGGACATAAATTATATTCAAGAATACACCCCAGAAGTTCTGGAGTTACCAGAACAGACCGAAACATAGCTTTTTTTTGTATTTGACAATAATATACATAATTTGATCAATTAAATACAATGTTGTGTCTTATTCATCAACTTTGGTTGGGTGAAGTATTTACTCTATTTTGTTTTTTTGTGGACGTGTACACTTGCCATTGCTTGTTATATGCAGAGAAGGTATGCCGAAACATTGAGCAAAAAAGCATCTAGTTTGTTGCAAGTATGGATATGGTGTGCCTGCGCCTTTGATTAAAAAAAAAGTATAAATATATATTATCCTGTATAGTTAAATTATTTACAATTTTGGAAAGTAAACTATGGCTTAGTTTCAAACTACAGCTCAACCCTGTTATAACGTGATCCGTTACAACGCGAATCCGCTTATAACGTGGTGCAAGCGTGGCTCCCAATTTTTGTATTTATGAATACTTTACAACACGATTATTGGTCTCTTAAATACTTTATTGTACTATGCGTACAATTGTACATTATTTCTAACGTGATCCGCTTATAGCGTGATGTGATTCTTTGGACCCCAAACACAGCGTTATATGGGGGTTGAGCTGTATCTTGTATTAGAAGTATTAATGCAAAGTACATTGACTGCTGTGTTGCTGCTTTTAACAGGGATTTAACCCTGTCTAAATAAGGCTTCAATAGAAAGCCTCTAGTGGTCTGAGGAATCCAGCAGCGGGCTGGTTAATTGCAGCTAAAGACAATTAACCAGTCTCCACCTGGCTAATCAGACCTGTAGAAATGCCTCCTGCTGGAAACTGCAGGAGAGAGACTCCTGAACACAGTCACAACTGTGCTGCAAAAGGAGATGATTGTCTTGAGCACATCTCACATCCTGCTAACATCAAGACACCAGGAACCAGCCCTCTATTTCTGGGCACGGCAAACCCGGGAACCTGTTAGAAGCTGGCCCCTCAACAGACACCAACCCAAACCCAGACTCTGAGCCTGACACAAAGAGCCCCTGTTTACAGGTATGTCTTTTGGACTTTTGAGGTTATAGGCTGGTAAGAGGCTTATCCTCTCAGCCATGCAGATAGGGACAGGGGAAGTGAGTTCGCCCTTACAAAGGGATAGGTTGTTTTATTTATTTTTTAGTTTCTGCATTGTTTAAAGTGATGGGCTGAATAAAGCCATGGTTTAATATCCCCCCAAATCTGTCTCCCTGGTTGTAACTCTGCACATGTCTCTTACACGACTGTTATACAAAACCAAAGGTTGGAAAATCCATACAGTGCTGGGCTTTTGGGACAAAGATAGATGCTAACAAGTCTTGCTAATTCATCTTGTTGAAGTTAAGTTTGACTGTCAATCTGTCAGCGCAGCTACACACAGTGGAAAAGCCATGGGACGTTGTGGCTGTGGGGTTTGTACTGTATACATGTTCACTTTAAACATGATGTGCTTTAGACAGGGAAATCACAACACAGAGATGCCCCCCTGACAGTCATTATCACTTGTCAAAGTGGCACCAATTGCAAGTGAACAAATGAGAATGTATGCAAAAACAACCCCCCTAAAATTCTATAAAAGGCTATAGAACATTATTTCAATTGTGAAACCCCTGACTATTAGGAAATTATGGGGGGTTTTGTCTCCATTTCTGTTATTGCTTTCTCATTTAAGGTAAAAGAATGATTATAATAAATATTTAGAGAAAACACTGTCTCGTATATTACCATCAGACCAGCTGTGAATTTCTATTCAGCTGGCACTATGGAATATTGTAGCAGATGGAGACTGTCAGTCACTCAGATTGATGTGTTTCTGGAGTTTAGTCAAAGGTACATTACACAGGGAGGCCTATCCAATCAGAAGCAACGAAATTCTTATGGGAACAACGCCCACTCCCTTCAGCCAGTCGGCAAGCAGCTAAGCCTTAAATGCGTAGATAATGCTTTACTTCCATGATTTAGAGAGGTAGTCAATAAAATACAGTGAAGTATTAGTGACAGAAAGAAGGAAATAAGGTTAATTAAGGAGTAGCCCTGATTAAATCTAAAGGCAACCACATTGTAAGAATGCTTCATTATGTCAGTGTGTTTAATGGTTTCAGGTGCCTGGCATTTTTTGCAGCTTATTCATCCACAAACACAGCCTTTATTTTTATTTTCCGCTTTTTGTGTTTTCATTAATTGTCAACTGGAAACAGTTGTTGGGAGGTTAGTGGCCCCTCCTCCATGGGGTTAAGCTCACTCCTCCCCAACTTTTTAAGTAGCAGGTTTTTCCACGTGCAGGACAGGTCCACTGAAACCATTCTCCCTCCACTGCAGAGGTCTATGAGAATACTCACAGGTAGTGTTCGGACCTGCATACTGGTCATGCCGTGACGTGGCTGCAGGCTTAAGACGCTTTGGCCAAAGGGTTCTAAATAAATGACCCTTACATATGAGAATACAAACATTTAAGTATTTTACTGTGTATTTTCTGTCACTTTGGATGTAGCATTGGGTATTTTTGTCTTTGTTTAGATTGCAAGACATTTGTTTAACAAGTTTCTTACATTTAATACATGGATGAGGTTGAAAAAAAAGACATGCATATTTGTATGTACAAGCTTAGACCTGGCACAGTCTCATAACACTGCGAAAAGGGAAGGAAGAAAAGTGTTTTTATACGGTCTCAAAAAATCATTGAAGAAATTCAAAGTATCCCCTCCGCACTCACAAACAACTTGCCAACACAAGCGTGGTAGTGCAAAACATGACACAGACATCGCTACCCGTGCTGTGCACACGTGCATGTCCATCTTTGCAGACATTATGTGATGTGTTACATACTGTAATTGTTGGGATATGTTAATGTGCTCATCGTGTTATTCGGCCACTTCAGCACCAAGCAGTAAATTACTACCAATGGTTAATTCTGATTGCAGAATCTCCGTTCTGCACATCGTTGCCAATTACCCTCGGGTTCCCTCTTCGGTTTATTCTTGTTACACGGTTTAGCAACACAGTTTTTATGTTTTTTTTCTCACCTGCAGAATTGCCTGGAGTGATTCATGTTGGGACCTGCTTTTATATTTCCTTTCTCCGGGTCATAGATTGTCGTTGCTCTGGCATAAGCTCCCCCAAGAATGAGAATGAAGCCGTTGAGAGTGACCGCAGGGGCATATTTGTTATCTGTCAGATAAGAGGGGGGAAAAGGGTACGTCAGTGAGAAAAGTCTTTACTCCGTGAACACAAGACGCAGTCCCAGTAAATCGCTCCAAGTAAGTGTTCCCATTAAAAAAATGCTCCAACATGATCTTTTTCATCCTTATAAAGCAGTAAAAGACCTTTACAGATGTAAGAGTACTGTATGTACACACCTTATGAATCCATAGTTCATTGCAGACGTAAACATATCTACTGTGGTAGCTTTGGATTTCAGAAAAGATATGATATATATATATATATATATATATATATATATATATATATATATATATATATATATATATATATATATATGTGTGTATATATATATGTGTGTATATATATATATATATATATATATATATATATGTGTGTGTGTGAGTATATATATATATATATATATATATATATATATATATATATATATATATAAAATAAAAAAATAAATAGATGATACCGTTCTGTGGCTAACGAAATGCTTTTATTTGTGCGAGCTTTCGAGATACACTGATCTCTTCTTCCGGCGATGTTACAATGAATGAAGCAAGCAAAAGGTATACTTAACAACAGTGTCTATTGAAATGTTATCTGTGCTGGTCCTTCCCCCGGTGTGGATGTGTTTTATGGCTAGAGGTGTCAAAAGGTTCCTGAAAGCAAGTGATGTAAGAGTGTGTGTGTGTGTATCAGTGTGAATAAAAATGAATGGAGAGCCCACAGTATATAAAGTGCTTTACAAAAGGTGTGTGTGGAGTGGGAGTGGATATAAATGGTGTGGGTGGGTGTGGAAATGTGAGAGATTGTAGCAGACCTAAAAGTGTGTGTGGATACTATGTGGTCCCTATTGGTGTATAGGGATGGAAAAACAAGGAGTATTAGTATGTGTAAGAGACAGCTGTGTGGGCATATATATAGCACAGTATGTACAGACATGGCCTTTAGCGCTCATGGGAAGAGAGTTCACTTGTGTCAGTAATGACTCATAAAATTTCGATCTCTGTTTAGGCCACTGCTAAGTGTCCCGAACAGTTGCATAAATTTGTATTCATGCAACCGTCTCTCTTTCGGTGTTTTAAGATTACCTTTGAGTATGGCAACCCTCAGATCGTTCATCTTATGGCCAGAGTCAGAGAAATGTTCGCCAACAGGACTGTCTCTTGTTCCGCGTGTGATGCTGTGGCGATGCAGGTTCATTCTCTTGTTTAGCCCGTGCCCTGTCTCACCTATGTAGTAGCAGCCCCCTGGGCATTTCATGCACATGATGAGGTACACGACATTGCTGGAGGAACAGGTGAACCTTCCTCTGTTTTTGTATTCCCGATTCCTGTGTGGTATTTGTATTGTGTCCGCTGTGTAGAGCATTGCGCAGGTTTTGCATCTTGGGTTCTGGCATGGTTTTGTCCCGCATTCAGTTGTACTGCTGAATACTTTACTCCTCACAATAATATTCTTGAGATTATGGGGTTGTCTGTATGATAGTAAGGGTGCTTCAGGGAAGACCTGTTGCAGTCTTGTATCTTCCTGGAGGATGGGTTGTAGTTTCCTGGCGATCTTGCGTAGGGCTCCTAGGTGTGGGTTATATGTGACCACCAAAGGTACCCTGTCGCTTGTCTCCTTCTGTTTGTATTCAAGGAGATCACTTCTTGGTATTCTGGTGGCTTCGTGAATTTGCTTGTCTACAATTCTGTGGTTATATCCACGGTTTATAAAGTCTGACAGTCCTGTTGGCGAACATTTCTCTGACTCTGGCCATAAGATGAACGATCTGAGGGTTGCCATGCTCCACTCCCACTCCACACACACCTTTTGTAAAGCACTGTATATACTGTGGGCTCTCAATTCATTTTTATTTACACTGATACACACACTCTTACATCACTTGCTTTCAGGAACCTTTTGACACCTCTAGCCATAAAACACATCCACACCGGGGGAAGGACCAGCACAGATAACATTCCAATAGACACTGTTAAGTATACCTTTTGCTTGCTTCATTCATTGTAACATCGCCGGAAGAAGAGATCAGTGTATCTCGAAAGCTCGCACAAATAAAAGCATTTCGTTAGCCACAGAACAGTATCATCTATTTATTTTTTGATTTTTGAAGCTCGGCTAACATGGTACTGATACCTCTACATGTATATATATATATATATATTGGGGAGTTCTCTTAAAAATTAATTAATGAAGCTTTAAACTTCAACCCTGTCTGCTCTCAACGGAGCGCAACCCTATGTTTATACTTACCCTTCATAATAGATTGTAAGCTCTGTGGGGCAGTGCCCTCCTTACCTACTGTAGGAATGTATGCTTATGTTTGTTATGCGTCCTTCAACCCTATTGTACTGCGCTATGGAATACGTTGGCGCATTATAAATAAATTATAATAATAACCACATACTTGTGGTATATAACTTTCCACTAGCGTATGTGAGAGGCAAAAAAGGGACATGCTCTACAAATGTGTCACACTTTTCTTTAAAATAAAATACTGTTCTGGTGGGCTTTGTTTTTACAAGTCCTTTATGCTGTTCTCCAAAAAAAAAAGAAGAAAGATGGTGCTAAAAGCGCTTTTGCTGTGTAAACAAATATAATGTGATTATATTGATTAGTAAAATCAAAAATACAAGGAAAACTCATATATATGAGATGAGGCCGCCTGACACCAAACCTGATCGAACAAGATCAGAACATAGTACAAATAACAAAGACGAACCGGCGCCTCAGAAATGGTCCAAAAAAAATGTACACGCGTCTCCTAGAATTAGCTTTGACCTTAAACCCTACGCATTTCGTGTGCGTCACTCCTGAGGAAGTGACATACACGAAACGCTAAACGTTAAAGGTCAAAGCTAATCCTAGGAGATGCGTGTGCTGGGTTTCAGGCTCGGGGATATACCACCAACTAGCAGCGAGAGGCTCTTCTGCCCGACGTCCACCTCTGCCGATGTCCCCCTGCAACGGTGGAGTAGCAGCAGTCTTCTTGCCACAGTTGGATTTGCCTGTTTACTCCGCGTTTGTTGCGAGTAGGATTCTGGTTTTTCCAACCAGACCAGCAGCGCCACGCTACTCTATTTGTAGAATATTATTGTCTTTTAATTTTTTTTAATAAATGAGCTTATCTGTTTTTAGCCGTATTTGTTGTTGTTTCTTGTAGTCTTGCACATTGTGTAAATGTCTTGTTGATTTTGTTTGTTAGTTTTATGTGGTGAGTCTTTGTTTGTTATATGTGATTTAGTTGTGTCAGCCGTATACACTATGATTTTCTTCTGTGTTTAAATCCCACATATCTCTGGACGCATCTCCACGGATCCATCAAGCCTGTCCAGGGGTGCAAGATTGGACTTCCAATTAAGGTTTACTATATTACCTAGAGGTTCATTCGGACATTGTATTGGACCATTTCTGAGGCGCTGGTTCGTATTTGTTTATTTATGCTGTTCCCAGTTATTCTTGACCTACCAGTACAGTATCTGTGCTTTTCTTCAGACCTGTGCTCACCGGGGCTGTGCTAACCTTTTGTAACTTTACTTTTGGGTCATACGCTTTAAACACGTTTGAAATCTCTTCGCTCCCTGTGATAACTAAATTAGAAATGTTTCCCCGGGCCCTTCTGGCAGAAAATCGGTGGAGAGACGCTACGTACCGGAGGAGAGATTAGACGAGACCGTGATTGAACTATGATAGAGGGTACACAGTACTGCTGCTTTTTATTTCTAAATTAAGTCGGAACGCTATTTTTCAACAAACACTGAATCTCTTTGAAAAAATATTCCCCCCCCCCTTTAATGTTTGAATATATAAAGCGGGTTTTTTTTTCTTTCCAGAAAAGGCGTCTAAAGACTTTTTAAAAAGAATTGCGGTCTCGTGCAGGGTGCACGATGCCACTACCTGAAAATGACGCTGATGACAAATGATGACAGTATTAGTATCTTGTCAGTGTACTCCTCCCTTCGCACAGCATTTTGCTGGTTTTAGCCAGAGCCGGTTAGACTGCTGCGTTAGACTCTTTATACACAGCACAGCTCTGGTAAGCAGGCTCGCAGTATGAAAGACAGCAATGAGGATTTGTAATCCTCCCCCACACGCTGCTTTGCACTCTTGTCTTTTTCACACATTTAAAATGCATCTGTCCTCAGTTCTACACATTTGCTCCGATCTCTGACACACTCCATTCTGATTCTATAATGGTGCAGAAAGTGTATTTTCTGTCCGGTCTGACTAATGTATGATGAAAGCTCAGTCCTTGTATCTCTTATTAAAAATACATGTAAAAGTGTTAGCACAAATCTGAGTCATCGAAACATCCTTTTAAAACCCTCCATTGTCTGGTGGTCATTTATAGTGGACGGGCCACCTACTCCGCCACATTTATATGCATGGCTGGCTAATGGACTAACAATGTACTGTACCTCCAGCCAGCGGTGGGGAGAATGATCTGCTACTTTGGGGTTCTGCTGACCCTAGGTAACCAGGTCAGTGCTGCGGAGATTGTTCTAGCTACATATACTTTAAATTATTCACCTAACATTACAGCTGCTGGGAGCTAATCAAAATGGGACTATACAGTGATCTTAAAATGACCCCAATATACCTAATGACCCGAATTCAGTTAATGACTTGGGGAATGTTGCTTAATAAACCCTCTTGTTTCTGATATACCTCATGACTCTGAAGGTGCTGCCTAATTAACCCTTTCAATATTGATACAGCTAGAGATTCTGAAAGTGTTTCTGTAACTAGCCCTTTCCCTGTGAATACTTCTTGTACTGAATGATTTAGCAAGTGTTCTCTGAACCCTTGTTTCCCTGCTGATATACTGTAACTATATAACTAGCCCTTGTGCGGTTTCTATGCCTTATGAATGTGAATATGTATATGTATATATGTATATATATATATGTATATATATATATATATATATATATGTATATAAGTATATATATATATATGTATATATGTATATGTATATATGTGTATGTATATATATATATATATATATGTGTATATATGTATATATATATATATATATGTGTATGTGTATATATATATATATAATGAAAATATTACTGTATGCTCATTTGCATGTCTTAGACAGGTCTGCAACCACGCCTTTCACCATTATCACCCAGCACACAGCACTTCCACAAGGGATTCTGGGAAATTACATGCAAATGAGCACACAGTGCCACTATACACACACACACACACACACACACACACACACACACACACACACACACACACACACACACACACACACACACACACACACACACACACACACACATCATTGTTGTAGAGGTAAAAGTCATTAACTATGTTCTTTGAGTACTGAGGAAAAGGCCATTAAATGTTCTTGTTGACAGGCACAATGCTTTATTTAAAAAGGAAGGTATTTTTATATGACAAGTTCAGAAAATTAGGTGTCTTTAATGAGTCTTTCAATAGAACTATCAAGAAATTCCAAGTCATTGGCATTTAGTGAGGTTTTAAACATAGCCTGGGATGAGATGCATAGCCAGTAAACCCACTCACAGACAGACAGTTTCGACCTTGTGGGTCTCTTCAGTGTGAGGTTGGTTGTGCTGTGTGACAGGGTAAATAAAAGCCACCAGTTATATGCCTGGAAAACCTATGTCTAGTCTGCAGTGCAGCACTGACTAGGTTAACTTCAGCTGGGAACCTCAGGACAATTAGTTGGATCCCAGCTGCCTAATCAAGGTGTGTTAAAACCCAGGCTATAGACACATGGATCTTGGCTGTTGATGAGAGAGGAGTAAGCTGCGAAAGTGATTCCTGAAAACAAGGTCTGAGTAAGCAAAGTAGTGAAACTGTGAACTGTCTGTCCCCTGCATAGAAAAAGGGAAGCTGCATATATATAAACTGTCTACTAAAGAGAAACTGTTTTGTTCGGTTTGCTGAAGGAAAAGCCATTTTCGTTTGTTGCTGAAAAATAGCTATTTTTGTTTTGTGTGCTGTATATTTTTCAAGGCAAAATAAAACAGCCTTGTCAAGAAACCCACGTGTGTAGTTGCATGTACCCTGCAACATATGGTTGTCAAGAAGTGAGATTTGATATTTTTTTCAAAAGGCTCCTGCAGTTAAAGGGCCACACACACACACAAGAATGGAAGAAATGTTGAAAGCGTTTCTGTGCGAGCAGGCCCGGCTGCAAGCGGAGAGAGATGAAAGACTACAGACAGCACAGGATGAGCGGATTGCCAAGCTGCTGAACCAATTCCAAGGGTCTGCCGGTGCAGAACTGACCAGCAGACCCCCGATACTCCTGAGGAAAATGGCTCTGAATGAGGATCCAGAGGCTTTTTTGCTGACTTTTGAAAGAGTTGCCGAAGCTCAGGGCTGGGCTACAGATCGCTGGGCAACTGCTTTGGCCCCGCTCCTCATAGGAGAAGCCCAGGCCTCATATCAGGGTCTCCCAGCAGATCAGGCAATGGACTACTGACAAGTAAAAGCCGCCATACTGGATCGCTTAGGTCTGACCCTAGAGACCTACCGGCAGCAGTTCCGGAACATGAGTACACCGCTAAGATGAGACCCCGGGTCCTCGCTCAGCGATCATTGGACTTATGTACACGCTGGATACAACCCGAGGAGTGCACTAAGGAGGCAATTCTTGAGCAGGTGGTTTTGGAACAATTTCTACAAATAATACCCCCTTCCGCACGCTCGTGGGTAAAACGCCACGCTGCTGAAACCCTAGTTTTGGCGGTCCGACTCGTGGAGAACTTCCTTGGGGCTGAGCAGCAGGCGAGTGTCCTGGACCCGACTCCACCGGCACTTGCGGACGCCCAAAGAGGGAGGTCGGATCAATGGGGAACCTACGGCCCGTCACGGAACTGCCAAGTCCAACGGAAGGAGCAGTCATTCCAGCAAGGACGGAGTCCAAATGCTGGTCCCCGCAGAGACCCTCATCTCCTTCCGGATGTCGGCTCGTCGCAAAGTGAGAGGAACTTCCGAGGACGTCGCCCACAGGACCCACCAGATGCCTGGTCTCCAGTAACCGGTCCAGCAGAGCGCTATCCACAGCACCCTCCTGCGAAGGAACCCTCTCCATGTTCCGCCTGCGGAGAACAAGGCCACCAGTATGTGGACTGTCCACTGATGGAGTGTTCATTCAGCAGAACCGTCGCCTCGGCTTTTACTGAGGAAAATTACAAGCCCTGGCTACTTCCAGCCCTGATTGGGGGAAAAAACGTCCAGGCCCTTGTAGTTTCGGGCTCTGGGAAAACTCTGGTCCTCCAGGAACTGTTACCGCCCAACGTGTGTTCTTTTGACTCCCCATGGAGCATAGAATGTATACACGGCGATGTAAAACGCTATCCGACGGCCAAAATCCGGATACAGGTAAAAGGTCAGGAGGCTTACCTCAAAGTAGGAGTCGCTCCTTGGCTCCCTGCCCCCGTTGTGCTCGGTCGGGACTGGCCTTTCTTTTCGGACCTAATGGCCCCAGTCTTTCATGAGGAGCCTCCTTCTAGGGCTCAGGAGAATCCTGGCAAACTGTTCCCCTTCTCGGCAGACCTTTTTCCCAGTAGACACCGGGTTCAAAAGACTCGAAAGCAAAGACGCTTGGACAAACAGGACTGGTTGAAGAAATCTGGGTCTCAAGGTGACCATTCTAGTAGTCAGAGGTCACAAGTGATTGCCAAAGGGAGGGGGATATGGGCCCTGGAGATTTACCAGACCTGTACCTCCCTGACTTTCGCCAGAAGCAAAGGGAAGACCCAGTCCTTGCTAGACAGTATGACAAGGTGGTGAAAATTGATGAACAGATTTTAGATGCACAGGGGGTGATAGTATTCCCCCATTTTGAGCCATCAAAGGATATCATCCTGGATGGCCATCCGCCGACTGAAACTTAACATGGCAAAAACAGAGCTCCTTATACTACCTCCCAAACCTGGCCCTACTACATCCTTCCACATTGCTATTGGAAATACGATCATTCACCCAGTAGCCCAAGCACGCTGCCTAGGGGTCACACTTGATTCCTCTCTCTCATTCTCCTCTCATATTCAAAACGTTTCTAAAACTTGTCGCTTTTTCCTCCGCAATATCACAAAGATACGCCCTTTCCTCTGTTACTCAACTGCTAAAACTCTGACTCAGGCCCTCATTCTCTCACGTCTCGATTACTGCAACCTCCTGCTGTCCGGCCTTCCTACCTCTCACCTGTCTCCCCTACAATCTATCCTAAACACTGCTGCCAGAATCACTCTACTCTTTCCTAAATCTGTCTCAGCGGCTCCCCTGCTGAAATCCCTCTCCTGGCTTCCGATTAAATCGCGTATCTCACACTCAATTCTACTGCTCACTTTTAAAGCTTTACATTCTTCTGCCCCTCATTACATCTCAGCCCTAATTTCTCGCTATGCACCATCACGACTCTTGCGTTCTTCTCAAGGATGTCTTCTTTCTACCCCCTTTGTATCTAAAGCTCTCTCCTGCCTTAAACCTTTCTCACTTTCTGCCCCACACCTCTGGAATGCCCTTCCCCTCAATACCCGACTAGCCCCCTCGCTATCCACCTTTAAGACCCACCTTAAGACACATCTGCTTAAAGAAGCATATGAGTAGCACTGGATAATCATGGACACATGACACAAAGCTTGGCCCCCTGCAGACGCACTTACTAGTATTCCCTCCTACTGTCTCTGTACGTTCTCCCTACCTACCAATTAGATTGTAAGCTCCTCGGAGCAGGGACTCCTTCCTTAATGTTACTTTTACAGTATATATTACAGTGTAGATCCCAGAAGGATCAGAAAAGGCTCCCTCATATGATCAGCACTCAATGTTAGTACACTGTGATGAGACTTGTAGTAGTCTATCGGTATCAATACCTTAGGATAGAACAAAAAGGTGTGGCCCTTCTCGACCGGGTAGGTTCAGGAAAAATAATAAAATTTTATTAGTTCATTATAGTAGATCAGGATTAAAAATACATATAAAACATTCAAACATTAAAAAACCCCGTATTGAAGTGGTTAGGTGAATTGGCAATGAATTGCTATATTATGTTTCACCATGGGCGTCTAAATAGCGATTATCACTGTTAGTGGACAAGCAGGTAAGTATGCTCCTTCAGGCCTCAAATGGCGGAAGGAGTATATATCAGAGATGTGGTCTCTGTATATATGCTGGTAAGTTGGCAAAAATACAGGTGACCTCTATCTAAGGGTGCAATAATACCTATTCAAAAGTGTGTTTAAGGGCACTGTATAGTGTTTTGAATAACACAATGATAGATTCTAATGCCTCTTTAGGGAATATGAGCAATAAGATTGAAGCCCCCAACTGCGGGCAAAACCACCTGAGACACACTTGCAGGTAATGCTGGTTAAATGCAAGTCTTAAGTATAACACATTCTTGTTCCTGCAGATATATGGTGAATACTGGTATCTCGTGTAAACAATAGATGGTATGATGAAGGCCCCCACTGCGGGCAAAAACCACTTAGATATACATACATACAAGGTATGCTCATTAGGTATAAGCCTGTATACAAAACAATGTTATCCCTGCTTGCGGGTGTTGCCAAAACTAATGGTTTCACAGTCGGAATATTGATAGCTTAGGATGTAATCATCCCGTAAATAATATAATTAGCTCCGTTTCAGGGAGACTAAAACAGCGATATTGCAGGTTCAAATGTCTCTAGTACTTTTACAGTATATCTGAAGCACTTATTCCCATGATCTGTTATTTATATGACATGTATTACTACTGTGAAGCGCTATGTACATTTTATGGCGCTATACAAATAAAGACATACATACATACATCCTATATAGGGTGAATAGGCAGACACAAACAGGGGAGGTCACCAGACAGATATTGGTTCCCAAAGCGTTTGTTAAATCTGTGTTCACTCTAGCCCATACTGTCCCTTGGGGTGGTCACCTGGGCAGGGATAAAACATTGGACCGTATTTCATCCCGATTCTATTGGCCAGGGATGCATAGTGATATTGCTAAGCTATGTGCAGCATGTCCGGAGTGCCAGCTAACTAGTCCAAAAGGACAAAAACCAGCCCCTTTGGTTCCTCTACCCTTGGTGTCAGTTCCCTTTGAGAGGATTGGGGTAGACTTGGTAGGACCTCTAGAACCTTCTGCAAAAGGACACAGGTTTATCCTTGTTATAGTGGACTATGCAACAAGGTATCCTGAGGCGTTCCCCCTGAGAACAGCAACGGCGAAGCAAGTAGCCAACAAGTTGTTGGAACTGTTCTCACGGGTCGGACTTCCCCAGGTTATGTTGACAGACCAAGGTACAAATTTCATGGCTAAACTGATGCAGGATGTCTTAAAGTTACTAGAGGTCAAGTCTGTTCGGACATCGGTCTACCATCCACAGACTGACGGATTGGTGGAAAGATTTAACCGAACTCTAAAAGGGATGCTGAGGAAATTTGTAGATTCAGAGAAGAGAGCCTGGGATGAACTTCTCCCTTTTCTGCTGTTTGCAGTGCGGGAAGTTCCCCAGGCCTCCACGGGATTCTCTCCATTTGAATTGCTCTATGGCCGCCAACCCCGGGGTATCCTAGACCTTCTAAAGGAGTCCTGGGAGGAACAGCAGTCCCCTTCTAAGAATACCCTGCAATATGTACTAGACCTTAGGAAGCGCCTTGTTGTGGTCGGCCAGTTCGCCAGGGAGAATCTTAGATCAGCCCAGGACAGTCAGGAGTGACATTACAATCAAAATGCTCGCATGAGAGTGTTTCACCCAGGAGACCAGGTGATGTTATTGTTACCCAGTTGCGAGAGTAAACTCCTGGCCAAATGGCAGGGCCCATTTGAAGTACTCCGCCGTACGGGTGATGTGGATTATGAGATCGCTCAACCATGGTCCAGGAAGGGTAAACAAATTTACCATGTGAACTTGCTGAAACCCTGGAAGATGCAGCGGTCTCTATTCATCCACCCGGTGGAGGAGGAAACAGACTTGGGTCCTCAGCCTCCACGGGAGAACATCTTGAGTGATGATAAAATCCCAATGGGTAAACAGTTGTCCTCTGAACAAAAAGGGGACTTGTTAGCAATAATTACACAATTCCAGGATGTTTTTTCTGACTTACCAGGACAAACTAACTTAATTTTCCATGCAATCGAGACAGCACCTTGGGTAAAAGTATGTTCCCGTCTTTATAGGTTGCCTGAAAGTCGTAGGGCTCTGGTAGAGAAGGAGGTACAAGAAATGTTACACTTAGGAGTGATTGAGGAATCATGCAGTGAGTGGTGTAGTCCACTAATTATGGTCCCTAAACCCGATGGGAAGGTAAGATTTTGTGTGGACCTCCGAAAGGTCAATGCAGTATCCAAGTTTGACGCATATCCGATGCCAAGGGTGGACGAATTAATTGACGCCCTTGGTAACGCGGAATATATATCCACGTTGGACTTGACAAAAGGATACTGGCAAATACCCTTAGAGGAAAAGTCCAAATGCAAAACAGCCTTTGCCACTCCCATGGGTTTATACCAGTTTGTGACAATGCCATTTGGACTGCATGGAGCCCCAGCCACATTTCAGAGACTCATGGATAAGGTACTGAGGCCCCATAGGACTTATGCCGCAGCCTACCTAGATGACATTGTCATTTATAGTAAACACTGGCGGGCCCATCTAAATAGGCTGAAAGCGGTCCTCAAATCTCTAAGAGAGGCAGGGCTCACAGCCAACCCTAAGAAATGTGCCTTGGGTAAAGCGGAAAACAAATACTTAGGGTATGCAGTGGGAGGTGGAAAAGTAAGACAAGGTTGCTGCCCTGAAAGAAGTTCCGACCCCCCAAACAAAAACGCAGGTACGCTCTCTACTGGGTTTAGCAGGGTACTACCGGCAGGTCATCCCCAACTATTCGAAAGTGGCAGCCCCTTTAACGGACCTCACAAAAAACTGTGCCCCTACACAAGTGGTGTGGTCAAGGGTACCGGTAACGTTCATCCTCTGAACGATCAATAAAAGTCCTCCACGCAATGTGGTATTGGAGTAAGGCCTCAATGAAATATCATACACGCTCCGGCCGTAAAGCGTGCATGTGACGTGACGACGTAATGTCGTAATGGGTGAATCGTTCGAAGATTTCCTGTTGGACTGCCGACGTGACACGAGACGGTGCCTTGCTCGGTGGTGATTTTTATCACAATTTGCTTGTTATTTACATCTACTTTGTGAGTGTTTTTAATCCCTCCTCCTTCCCCCCTTATATTAAATGTACAATAATACACTATGGGGCGTGCACTCCTCTGTCTTCTTTTTGTTCTTCTAGATACATATTGGAATTGGTTATTCCAATTGAGAGCAGCCGTGGACCCCTGGACCTTGTACATTGTTCTGTTCTACCTATCAGGACTCATTCTAGGGTTTGGACATTTACACTTGGACTTTTTCATTATTTAATTATATTATGTGTGTGCATGAATATTTTTAATTCATGCATTAGAGTGTACAATCTAGTTTGCTAGATATTAGTAATTATATTTGAATTAATTTTTTTCACATTTTATAGGACTGTTTGTATTTTGTTATTGCACATGGTAGAATCATATTATTATTTACTAGTTTCACGAGTGGCGCTACTTTGTATTTTTCCTTTGTAATTATATATATCTTGTCTATGTAGAGTTAAAACTCATTGAGTTTATATATATATATATATATATATATATATATATATATATATATATATATATATATACATACATATATACACACATATATACACATACATACATACATCACATACAGGTATGTTATATACATAAAGTATATACTCATAATTTCATGATCACTATGTGAATTTTCTTGTTGACCCCCCCACCCCCCAAAAAATAAGGTGACAGTTCCCCTGGATATCCCCATACAAGAACACGCACACACACATACTGTACACATACATACACACATTACAAAGTCTACTCAACTCTTTATTGTCCTATTACAGGGGTGGGCAACAACAGTTCTCAAGGGCCACCAAGGGTCATTGATTGAGCCATCTGTGCTGAACCAGGCATAGCCTGAAAACCTGACCTGTTGATGGCCTTTGAGGACTGGAGATGGCCACACCGGCCCTATTATAGGGCACTTGTTCATGTTTGATATGTTACCTTTCTAATAAATTGACACTGTTGCACTAAGCCTTTGTGACATGAACAATCCATGTCAAAGAACTGAACCAAAACCCTTGAATAGGAAGAGAAAGAAAATCGAAGCCGGCAACCATAATGACGACCCCACTGGTAAGGTACGTGCCCCGCACATGGGAGATATAATCCTAGTGAGATTGAAGACCTTGAGGTCATCCTTACCCTTAATTGTGGCTTATGACACCAATGTAACTGAGGTTTTTGATGTGGACACATGTCTGACGATAACTGAGCGCAGAGCAATCAACTAATTCCACCCGCGTCTCAGAGCAGATATTAAATGTAATGACTTCCACTAGGTATACGGTTTCTCCTGGAGCCGCACTGAATGCTGTGACCCCCAGTTGACAAGCTCATCAATCCACTGAGCCTCCCAGTCACAAAAGCAAGAGGCTAATAGAGAAATGTTATTTCAAGCACATGGTTTCAATTACATTTACATTTTGCCTACAAAATGATGCCCTAAATCACTGTTTAATATTGTGAGTGGGTGTAATATTTGAATTGCTGAGTGCAAATTGCCAGTGAACAAAATCGCTCTGTAACTTAAAAGTATCAAGGTGAGGCTTCAGTGATCATTCAATAGGCTGAGAAATTCCTCCCTCTCCTCTTTGCGGAATACATGATATGCTTTTCTAGCATCCTAAGATTTGCTGGAAATAAACTGGTGCCTGTGTAACATGTGGGGCACGTGTAACTACTTATAAATACTGCATCTACATAGAGGCATGATAACAACAACATGTGTGTGCAAAACTGCCTAAACAACTAAATATCTGTCGTTTTTCAGGCATTGAAATAATATTTCCCTGAGAACAAAGCATCATCTGATGATTAATGCCCCCATAAATAATATAAAGAACCCATGAGTTATTGTACAGGAACCCCAAACCTGCCGCATTCACCCTATGCGCATTATCCCATAGTGATTGCCCTGCAGACAAGGATTCTGGGTAAAGACACGCAAACAAGCACCATAACTTTTTTGTGCTTAGTTTGACCCTTTAAATTAATTGAGAGCTTAAGTAATAGGTTAAGCCCTATTTTGCGGGCGTTCTGTTACTAGTACAGTCTAAACATATCTTATTTTATATCCATTTTGTTTTTGTACGACGCATACTCAGGAGATTACCATATGGAATTGCATGTCTCCAATTGTCCGAAATGATCATTGTGTAGCGCTTCAAACGCCGTTCCATCTGGGAGATTTGCTCTTGCTACAGGTATCTGTTGGTGCAAGTACCTGTTGGTGTCCAGGAGATGCTGAGGTTCCATGATGTTGTGGGGAAACAGGACAGGCTTTAGTTGGGACTTCATGGTTCTTTCTCTTTGTGCTGCGCCTCCATCTACCACAGGTTCCAGGAGTGCTGGATGCAGTCCTCATGATAAAACACTGTTATCCTCTCCCTGAGTAACTGCACCCTCAGGCCAGAGTATATTGAACAGGATTATTTATTGGCATCCACTGCAGACAGTACATACTGTACAGTGAATATTCTTTGGATCCCATGCTTCTGGATGGTCTCTGGGTCAGATATGTCCTTAGGCCTTATCACAGTTCGTATAATCCCACCCCACAGGGTGAGACAGCACCTTCCCTCACTTGTGCTCTCTCTGCTGGCAGACTACAACTCCCTAAATGTAGGCGTGCCTCTTCCTTGGTGCAGAAGGGGAGGGCACAAGGCCTGCACCCGGATAGGGCAACACACAGATCCTGTCACACCTCCACTACTGCCACTCAAGGAAGCTGCACGGGGGGGGGGGGAGGGGGGTAAACCCAAGATGGGCCTGACACTGGCTGCACCTACCAGGACTTACATGCCAGGGAGGGCAGACGTATTGCCAGAACCAGCCATGGCTACAAATGTATTCAGCAATGTACTGTATTGGAACATTTAAAGCAGCAAACTGCACCCACCACCACAGAAGTTTATTTAACTAACTCATATCATGTTGGTATCTTTGTGGTCTCTTTTAAATGAGTTTTTTTTAATCATGATTTTCTAATCTGTATCCATATGCATTAGATTATTAAAATGTCTTTTAAGGTCCTTGTTGTATGTATGCCAAGGCGGCTGCCCAGGACATTTGAGGACAAAAATACCATATATAGAATAAGGCCCTAAAAATGGTATTATAATATTGAATTATCATGTACTGATACAACGCTCTGGCAGACAAGAACATTTTAGATTCTCAAGGGAAAAACACATTAATATTTTAAAATAGCTACACATTGGAGGCGTCTATAAAAAGCAGGAGAGTCAATCAAATGCAACATAACGGTATTCTTTTTTGTTGAGTTTCTCAAACTGGCTCCCACATGCATTTCTGTATGTGGCTATAGCTAGGAGACCCACACTAATTAATAGCACATGGAAAACATTAAGATATATTTTTGCTGAGTTGCTCTTCAGAAGTGCAAAGAGGTACTTGTTATTATTATATAATGCCGCCTGCTTTAAAATATTAAACTGCTGCTGTAGCGTAGAATAGTTTAGCAGCAGTACTTAGTGCGCACGGGAGCATAAAAATATATAGAATAGCAGCTTTTAATGTGCCTTGATTTGTCATGTCCCTACGCACGCTATCCAATACCTTCTTAAAAACGAAAGAAAATGTTAATTTAAGAGAATTATTTGGATGGAACAGTTATCCCATTTCACGCTTTCCAGAAAAGCAGTGAGCAGAAAATTGCAAGATTTCGATGTCTATTTTCCCCCCACTGTCAGTAGATGTCACTGCAAGTCAGACAGGGACAGTGATGGAGAAGAACCCGATAAGACCTGCCTGCAGAACGCAGCATTCCCCATGCACCGCACATGTATGTCTGCTAATTACTCCTCACTTTTACTGCCTGCAAGTTAGTACGATGTGTGGACTGTGAATAAAGCTGCAAGCTGCACTTTGCTTCACTGACTAGTATATATTTCAATCAATTCATTTTTCACTAACACATTTCCAGCCATGCTGGGAATAAGCAAGGACATGAGGGGAAATAACATGGCAAGATCTTTCCTAAAACAATAGTGTAATATTAGGGTTGCCAGGTGTCCAGTATTGAACCGGACTGGCCCATATTTGGACACACTGTCCAGTAAAAAAAAAGTAGAGGTAATTCTGGACATGGGCCCCGGTATTACTGCTCTGGAAATAGTGACCTGACTGGCTTGGGGGGCCGCGGGATTTCCCTGAGTGGTGAGAGCACAGGGCTGTTGCTAGGGGGCTAGGCAGCTTCCTCCACCCCAATAGACTGCTTTACCCAGCAGCAACCAATCAGGAGGAGGCGTCAGCAGCCTCGGGGTGTGGCTAAGAGAGGAGGAAACAGCATGGAGCAGAGAGAGGTGTGTGTGGTTTGTGTGTCTCTCGAGCATGACGTAGCTTTCACTATTGTGTCCAGTATTTTAGGAGAAGCCTAAGCATGGTTACAGTGGGAGCACTGTTTGCTAAGCCAGAATGGGGAAAGACAGGGTTGCAGACCTGTCTGAAATATGCAAATGTACCCATAAGTGATATTTTTATTTGCTAAAAAAATAAGAATCTGTTCTGATAGCATCTTCTGCATGGAGTAATAGCACAAACGTATCCAACAAGTCAAAGGACAATAACCAACTACATCTAAATAACCGCAACTTGTACTTGCTAGGAAAAAGTGGGCTGTAGAAAATCTAACTAAATGGTACACATGATGTGCAGGCATGTGGGGGTTGGAAGAAGTGTTGCTGGGGGCTGTTATAAATAATCTTCAGCTCATGTAAATCATGCGCTTGTGCTGTAGCTTCTGCACTGCCCAATTTCAGAATCTTTTATTCGGTATCCAAATCCCAAACGTCAGCTTTGAGTTTGTGTCAGGGAGGCACGCTACCTAAGCAAACTCTTCGTGTGATTATGCAGCTTCAGGTTGCAATGTACAGTATATTATGAAAGCACTGGCAGTACGCCCTGTGCCACGTGTGATGCATTACATTATCCTGGGAATTCACAAGCCACATATTCAGTTAGAAGGGGAGAGAGTTGGGACAATTTTCCCAGCCCCGGCAGCACCCCACACAGCTGTTACCCGCCAGCTACGCAGCTCAGCAGCAGAGAGACGGAGGGGTGGAGAGTAGGGGTTCCCCAGAATTTCACAATCTAATTCTAGGGTTCCTTAACCAAAACAAAGGCTGAAATCCACTGAGCTAGATGCTAACCCTAACCCCTTTGGTGCTGGAGCTGCCAGCAATGTAAAGAAAAAAGGTGAAAAAAATACAAAACTCTATCAGCGAACGGATTTTTTTTCATATTGATTTTCTAACGTCTCTGGGGCTGACTGTCATTCGTGGTCATTGGAAATGAAAATGATTGGAAGTTACAAATAAACTGTAATATTTTCATTTAGTTGCTTGAGTAGGGGATATACCGTTCAATTCTATTTTTTTTATAGTATGTTCACAGTGTCACAAAATATAATTGCAACACAAATAATGTTGCTATGCTTTTTAGTATCATCAGTATTATTTTTTTGCAACGTAATATTATCTCTTCTTTTTTATATTAACAAAGATGTTGCGGTTTGGTAGTTGTTGCAAGCACAGTGTTTTTCTAGCACGCCCATTCGCATAGTCTGTGCAGACAGAGTCATGACATATTGAGAGTAAACCCCCAAAAATATTTGGGACACACTTCAGCAATGAGCGCTGTTCCCTACACAGCAAGCGAGACACAATGCAGGAAAAGTCAGAGAACAACTCACAGCAAGCGAGACACAATGCAGGAAAAGTCAGAGAACAATTCACCTTGTGACAGTCCCTAGACTAACCCAATACACAGATACCAGTATTATGCCCATTATTGCTCATTTCATCTGAGGGGGCATCGGAGATTGCTTACTGAAGCCCTTTCCTCTGCAAGTCATGGTTAGAGCTTCAATACCGCGTAATATGCTCCATTAAAGGCTCTCGCTGTACAGGAATGTAACGCTGTCATCAGCATCTCCTCTGGAAAGGCAAATGTCATGTCTCTGATATCGATGCTGTCCTTAGGGACATAATTATACACCACCACAACACATATACAGTAAGTTGTCTGCACATCACTCTGTTGACAGGACCCACGTGGGTCTCTATTATCCATCCTGTTACTAACGAAAGGCGAAGGCCTGAAACTATCCCAAGCTCTCCAGCCACGGGAAACGGCATTGCTTTTAATGACAGATTACAATGATTTGAGCCTCCTGTATTGGGCACTTACAATGAATACTTTAAGTGCATAGGATCTCTGTCTCACGTAAGATGCAAACACACATCTCGTGAATTTGTATATCCATTATTACTGTGGCAATAGTGATCATACCTGAACGACACTGATAGAAAAAGTGTTTCCTTTTTCACTTGATCCTTGGTAGTAAATTAAATGTTTTTTTGGGGGGGATGGGGTGGGGGGGGGGGGGAGATTTTATGCATGATTTTTCTTTTCCGTTTCACATATTTTTGGAGGGAGTAATTTACATTCTTCATTTTAGCAGCAATCACCCCTGTATAGTATTATTCATTTTAAAACTTGTCTGGACTTTGGGGGGGGGGGGGAGAGGGGGTTGATTCTTGAGGTACAGCACAGGTATCACTGGGAGTGGCCAACTCCAGTCCTCAAGGGCCACCAACAAGTCAGATTGTAAGGATATCCCGGCTTCAGCACAGGTGTCTCAATCAAAATGATTGTTGGTGTCTCTTGAGGACTGGTGTTGGCCATCCCTGAGCTACTGTGTTAACAACTGAGTTTCCTGGCACTTTAGAGAAATAAATGCATGCCTGGCAAAGCCAATGGATAAGGAGAATGTTGCGGTGCTGTAATGCACCCCCCTATCTCATTTGGTCGGAGGATATCAAGGTGCTTCTCGTTGGGGCGTAACCCCTTTACTGCCACTAAAGCCTGACACGCAGTGTAAAGCAGTGGGTTGCAGGACCAACTATGGCAGCCATGGGGTTAAAAATATGTAGCTGAAGGATACGGAGGTCGCCCACAACTGTATAACGTCAAATTCGTGTTGAAACATTGGGCTGGCAGTTTTTCTAAACACAATCCTGTAATTCAACCCCGAGTGTTGGAAAAGGGCCCAGGGTTCTTTCATCAGGACATCCCCTGCAAAGCAAAAAGCACTGGGCGGGAACTCCTGACAGGTAGCATTATTGTATATACGGCGATATCAATTATTCTGCTGTTTCCATTAAGGGTCAGCTATGCACAGTTTGCAATCGCCTTTAAAGTTCTAGAGCAAATGCTGCGTAGGTGAGCACTTCCACTCGAATGTGCCAGCCGTGAACGTGTGATATGTGGTATATGCAAAAACTGTATATGTAGAGTACATAAAAATATGTATAGATCGTAAGCTCGCCATGGCAGGAATTCCCTTTCCTATGATTTTATGTATGTTGCAATAATTGTGTTAAAATTCACTGTATTCTAGTGCCTGTTTTGTAAAGCGCTGTTTGTGCTATAGAAATAAAAATAGATATAGCTGCATATGTACTGTCTGCCTGTCTGTCTGTCTGTATATATATATACACACACACACCATAGTTTATATATGTTATGGTGAGTGAAAAAGGCAACAGAAAACCTCCACCGTGTAGTACGGTCTATGGGCATGATCACTGCTTTAAGGCAATCTGATCGTGCCTCGTGCGGACGCCTCCGCGCGGTCTCCCACACCATGGACTCAGTCTAAGACAGGTCATGTCTGCAACCCTGCCTTTCACCATTATCACCTAGCCTACAGTGCTTCCACTGCGGCAAGGGATCAATGTAAAAATGGACTTCAGGCAAAAGGTGACACAGTGTGCACATTTGCATGTAATTTCCCAGAATCCCTTGCCGCAGTGGAAGCACTGTATGCTAGGTGATAATGGTGAAAGGCAGGGTTGCAGACCTGCCTAAGACATGTGAATGTGCTTACAAGTAATCTTTTTATTTGATTATATATATAATCCAGGGTGTGGATTAACTGCTATTGAGCAAACACAGGGCAAAACAAACTGCTATTGAGCAAACTAGGTAGCGGTTACGCTACATGTTTTTATGTGGAGGACTAATTACTTTGGCTAAACAGTGAGTTACGAAGAGCCGAACGGAACTCTCGCGAGACTGAGTGACGTCAACACGAGGTACCGGGGGAACGCAGAAGACGGGAGTTGCCGGAGGTGGAGAGGAGTTTGCATCCGAGGCCGTGATTACCTACAAACGGAGTACGATATAAGAACTTTTGAGCCCCAAAGTACCGTGAGTACTAAGAGCACATTAGGTGCAGAGAGAGACCCGCGAGGGTTTGCTCAAATGGGGAGAATATCCGGTCCTAGGAGACTGTGGGCACTATCAATAGTGCAAGTGCTAAGTGTACCGTCACTAAAGCATCCGGCCAATTATACTAAGTGGATACATAACTCCACATCAGGATAACAACAGAGACTGTTAGAAGACCAGCAGAGTATTATTAGCCCTATATGAGTGTGAGATACTCTGAATTCTCAACGTTTTATGAGAATTCACAAAGTGTGAGTTTTTTACCTACTTTTATTGAATTATAGATTTTTATTAAAACTGTGTTACACTATTTGTGTGTTTCTTACCTTCCTTTCTACATGTAATGCAACGTACGAGATAACACTTGGCTGTGAAATACGTGCTGCTGGATGTTCCAGAGTCTCTACATTGTTCCAGATCCCAGAGTGGATACAAGGCTTAAATTTATCTCAACGCTGTGAGTGCATATCGTACCTTTTATTGGCAAAATTGTTAGAACGTACTACCCTATGTTTCTCTTTCTTGTCTCCACTTGCGCCTAGGTCAATCTTTTGGAAATCTTTCGTTACCAGCCTGTGGAGCAATAGAACTTTTGGCAGCAGACCGAGTCAGAGAAAGTTAGATTGTTAGGGTTTATACCCTCCGTTATATGTGGTAAATATATAATTTATCAATCTCTGTGTGATTGCGCTAAGTGTATTTCTTTATATATATATATATATATATATATATTTATATATATTTGCAATTAATATTGACAGATTTATTATAAATAATTTTTCCTGGCAATGCACAGGTTATTAAGAATCTATATTAGTGTTAAGGACCCCTGGAAATGTGGTCTGCCATGCAGTTGGCTCAAGGGCTTACAACAATTTGGCCAAAATGTTAAACTAAAAGACCATTTGACTCTCTCTCTGACTGACTGACTCTCTCTCTCTCTCTCTCTCTCTGACTGACTCTCTTTCTCTCTCTCAGACTCTCTCTCTCTCAGACTCTCTCAGACTCTCTCTCTTTCTCTCTCTCAGACTCTCTCTCTCTCAGACTCTCTCTCTCTCAGACTCTCTCTCTCTGACTCTCTCTCTCTCTCAGACTCTCTCTCTTTCTCTCTCTCAGACTCTCTCTCTCTCAGACACTCTCTCAGACACTCTCTCAGACACTCTTTCTCTCTCAGACACTCTCTCTCTCTCAGACACACTCTCTCAGACACACTCTCTCTCTCTCTCAGACACTCTCTCTCTCTCTCAGACACTCTCTCTCTCAGACACACTCTCTCTCAGACACACTCTCTCTCAGACACTCTCTCTCTCAGACACTCTCTCAGACACTCTCTCAGACACTCTCTCTCTCAGACACTCTCTCTCAGACACTCTCTCTCTCTCTCAGACACACTCTCTCAGACACACTCTCTCTCTCTCTCAGACACTCTCTCTGACATTCTCTCTCTCTCAGACACTCTCTCTCTCTCTCTCTCTCAGACACACTCTCTCTCTCTCTCAGACACTCTCTCCCTCTCTCTCAGACACTCTCTCTCTCTCAGACACTCTCTCTCTCTGTCAGACACTCTCTCTGTCAGACTCTCTCTCTGTCAGACTCTCTCTCTGTCAGACTCTCTCTCTGTCAGACTCTCTCTCTGTCAGACTCTCTCTCTGTCAGACTCTCTCTCTGTCAGACTCTCTCTCTGTCAGACTCTCTCTCTGACAGACTCTCTCTCTGACAGACTCTCTCTCTGACAGACTCTCTCTCTGACAGACTCTCTCTCTGTCAGACTCTCTCTCTGTCAGACTCTCTCTCTGTCAGACTCTCTCTCTGTCAGACTCTCTCTCTCAGACACACAGACACACACACAGACACACAGATACACATAAACACACACACACACACACACTGATACACACACACTGGTACACACACACACTGATATGTACACACACACACACACACACACACACATACACATACACATACACACACACACAGATACACACACACAGATACACACACAGATACACACACACACAGATACACACACAGACACACAAACACACACAAGAGCAGGGGAGAGCAGAGGCAGCGACGGATGTAAGTGACTGGGGGAAGGAGGAAAGGCAGGAGATGCGTGCAGGACAGGCAAATGTACAACTAACTCCCCCCCCCCCCTACCTTCTCCTATCACCCGGGGCAGAAGGGGGCGGGACACCGCACAGCCACCAGCAGGCAGAGGAGCGGGAAGGCAGACACACACACACTCACCGTGTGCTCTGCACAAAGCGGAAACCCCGCCCCCGGCTTCCTCTCTGCCTGCAGCCAATCCCCTGCGGCCCGGCCAGCATAAAGGAGGGAGGGTGGGGAGGGGAGTGATAATCGGAGGGATGGTGGGGAGGGATAATCGCGGTGCCCCTCTAGGCAAGCCACGGCGCACAGATTGGGAACCACTGGGCTGGGCCGCAAATATGTTCGTTGTGGGCCGCATGCGGCCCGCGGGCCGCGAGTTTGACATGCTTGATGTACATGGTTGCTTATGCCAGGGCATGTTTTGGGGGTGGAAACCAGCTTAGCGGGCCATCCAAGTATTGAGGGCGACAGCTATGGTGTAGTTAGCTTTCCCTAAAAGTAATAAGTATTTTGTTTTATGATTTGTTTGACTTAAAGGGACGGTGGGCCTGTTGGTGTATGATTTAATCCCTGTAAATAAACCCCATATAGAGAATTACAGTGTTTCCTGCGTTACATTGGGACTAAAAGAGACTGCAACGTGGTGTTGGCATCACTATATATATATATATATATATATATATATATATATATATATATATATATATATATATACACATATACACACTCACACACTCACACACTCACACACTCACACACTCACACACTCATTAGGTTGCAGGGTCGCTTGTGCTCTGTATTCTGTCTCCTCATACCTAATAGTTGCAGCCCAAACAAAGAGCTAATTTGACAGAACAAAGTACTTGTCCCCTTGATTTAACTAAAGAGAATAGGCAAGAGATAAGGACATGCTGCACAGAGGAGGAAAGATTCGCTTCAATGTGGACAGCTCGTCAGCTTCTTTGAAAGATGATAAAGCAATGCAGAACCCTTGAGTCTCATCCCAGCAACCACTATTCTCACTATCTTCTTTTTTTTTTTGTCTCTGTCCAAGGTCAGGAGAAGAGTATGCCACATCATTAATCATGGGGCTGAAAACAGCAGCATTTTGATTCAGAGATTCCTCGTGTACAATAGAAATCTGATAAAGACTAATTCCCTTCCTTGTTTTTCATACACAACCTGCGTGAGAATTATTAGAAGACGCAGATGAAAGGACTGTGAGACTGAGGCTTCTCTGTGCAACACGGGATCTAACATATACATAATTGTGTCTATTTAAAGTGTGTGTGTGTATATATATATATATATATATGTGTATGTATGTGTGTGTGTGTGTATATACATATACACAGGAGCGCCGACGCGTATTCTAACACTTGCCATAAACTTGCCTTGGAAAAGCTGGGTCTATCACCAACAAGACCCAGGTACATGCTGCAACATTTCACACACTGCCAGGGACCCCCGCTGTTAATCCGATGGGCCATTAGTCTGTCTGCAGAAATGTGTGAAATGTTGCAGCATGTACCCAGCATGTACCTGGGTCTTTTTGGTGATTGCCCCAGATTGGTTTTAGAATAATCGTCGGCACTACAGTATATATATATATATATATATATATATATATATATATATATATATATATATATATATATATATATATATATATATATATATATATATATATATATATATATATATATATTACACACACATACACAGTGGTGTGCAGAAGTATCCACCCCATCTGCAAATTCACATGTACAATCTACAAAAACGATGTCAAAGTGATGAAGTTAGAAAATGCATATAGCATATAAAGAAGTAAGATTTACAGAGAAAAAATTATCTCAGTTGCATAAGTATTCAACCCCTTTGCTCCTGCAGTCCTAAATCATCTCAGGTGCAAATGAATTGTTTGAATGGTCACAAAATTAGTGAAATGGTTTCAGCCTGTGTAATCAAACTTGTAGATAATTTCCCTCAGGGATATAAAGACTTTCAAGCTGCAACTCGCATAGTGATCCAACAAAGCAACCATGAAGACCAAGCAGCGTTTGAAACAAGTCAGGGATAAAGTGGTAGAGGGGCACAGAGTAGGAGAAGGGAACAAGAACATTTTAAATGAGCTGATGAGCACAGTGAAGTCCATCATTAAGAAGTGGAAGATGTATTATACCACTCAGACACTAACCACATCAGGTTTCCCTCACAAACTGAGCTTCGGACAAGCAGGAAGCTGCTTTGGGATGTCCCTCTGAAGTCATCATTGACCTTGATCTGCAAAGTTCTGTGTCTGAGATGGGAGTCAGTGTTCACGTATCAACAATAAGCTGGATGCTACACAAAGTTAGCATGCATGTATGGGTGGCAATAAAGAGGCTATTATTCAAAAAGACTCATCTTAGATTACGCATGGAGTTTCCAAAAAAACATATAGATGATACTGCAGACATGTGGAAAAAGGTTTTGTGGTCAGACAAGACAAAAATCGAACTTTTGGATCTAAATTCCAAGAGTTACATCTGGCATAAGTCCAACACTGCTCATCACCCAATCAACACCATCCCAACTGTCATGCATGGTGGTGGCAACATTATGTTATGGAGATGCTTCTCTTCATCAGGGAATGGAAGCTAGTCAGGATAGAGGGGAAAATGCATGGTGCAAACTATAGAGAACCCTGTTTGAGTCAGCTAAGATGCTGAAACTGGGGAAGAAATTAACATTTCAGCAACACGATGGCCCGAAGCACAAAGTCAAAGGCACTGCATTGGCATTAGTGAGGCATTTAAAGTGAGCTTTTAAGTGATCAGTATAGTTAGACTATAGTTAATATACTTACTTTCTTCATGCAAGACCAATAATCTCAGCTGATATGACATGGAATCTAATTGCATTCTCTTCACAGGTATGTCCCTTGATGTGCAAGTCCTGTTTAAAAGATTTACTCAGCGGCCTTAAGCATTGATAATTTTGGTATGTCCCTTGATGTGCAAGTCCTGTTTAAAAATTTACTCAGCGGCCTTAAGCATTGATAATTTTGGTATGTCCCTTGATGTGCAAGTCCTGTTTAAAAGATTTACTCAGTGGCCTAAAGCATTGATAATTTTGGTATGTCCCTTGATGTGCAAGTCCTGTTTAAAAGATTTACTCAGCGGCCTTAAGCATTGATAATTTTGGTATGTCCCTTGATGTGCAAGTCCTGTTTAAAAGATTTACTCAGCGGCCTTAAGCATTGATAATTTTGGTATGTCCCTTGATGTGCAAGTCCTGTTTAAAAGATTTACTCAGCGGCCTTAAGCATTGATAAGTTTGGTATGCCCCTTGATGTGCCAGTCCTGTTTAAAAGATTTACTCAGCGGCCTTAAGCATTGATTATTTTGGTATGTTTGAATATCAACAGGTGTTTCCCCCCCCCCCCCCCTCTTAACTCTGTGCTGTTAATTGACCAACTGGAACAAGCTGATTTATTGGGGAGGAGGAGGGTCATGTGACTGCTTTAGCTGTATAAAACCAATACCTCTTCTGCATTTTGCAGGCACCGCATTGGCATTAGTGAGGCACTTAAAGTGAGCTTTTAAGTGATAAATATAGTTAGACTATAGTTAAGTGAGCTTTTAAGTGATAAATATAGTTAGACTATAGTTAAGTGAGCTTTTAAGTGATGAATATAGTTGGACTATAGTTTGACTAGAGGTGACTGGGGACTGGATCTACTGCAAACTCTTCTGCACATGGCAACAAATGGTGAGCTACTCTGACAACACTATGATCCCTGCTGTTTAGTCTACGCATACACACTTGGCTCACAACAGCTCCATGCAGCATTACCTACCTCTGGCATAATGTACCTGCTTTTTACCTTCACTTTGTTCTTTCTCGTGGCCTCATTGAAATGTTACTCTCTCTATCCACTACACACTCCCCCCTCCTGGCCCACACCCAGCATCACCATACACCCTGGATTACTCAAAAGCCTTGCACTATCTACTGAATGTCGGTGGAGAACCCTGAAAACCAGCACTCCAACCACCGCCCACTCAATTGGCAAAAATCATAAAGTTACAACTTGCAAACAACTACTCAAATTTCTACTCATACTATTACTCTCTTTAGCAGGTTATATTGAACCTAACCCAGGCCCTCCCACTTCAACTCTGTCCCATACCCCTGAGAATACCCCCTTCAAATTCCAAAAAGGCCTATCTCTCGCCCATATAAATATCCGGAGTCTGCTGCCCAAACTGGATGAAGTAAGGGCATGGTGCCTTATGCATAAACCAAAAGCCATCGTTCTTACAGAAACATGGCTAACCCCTAAAACCCCTGATGCACATATTACCATTCAGGGATACTCCATTTTTAGGAGAGAGAGGTCAAAGAGAGGAGGAGGGGTGTTATTTTATATTGCAGACACCTTACAATTTACACTGGTAAACTGCCCCCCAAGACCAACCTCTTTTGAAATCCTAGTTGGCAGAATCTGCCTCACCTTCTCTAAGCCCGTCCTGATTGCTGGCATCTACCATCCCCCAAAAAGCCCCTCTACAATCTCTGACTGATATCGCCCAGTTTCTTGGTTCCATTTCCTCTCAGAATGAGAAGAGTGAGCTGTTAGTTCTTGGGGATTTCAACTTCAATTGGCTTGACCCTAAAAACCACAAAATTCACACACAAATCAAGTCGCTTAACCTATCGCAACTCATTTCCCAACCCACACGAACAAACCTGAAATCGCACAACCATTCCTTGCTTTACTGGATTCTCTCCTCAAATCCCAGCAGAATCCAATCCTCTGGCATCCTTCCTGACATTTTCAGTGACCATGCAATAGTGTACTGTGTAAGGAAAATTAAACCGCCCCAATCAAGCCGTAAAGTTCTCCTCACTAGAACATTTAGAAACTTTAACCCACAACAGTTTCTGGCTGATCTTACTAACTGCCCATGGCACAGAATCGATTTAATTCCTGACCCTGATTCTGCGCTCGACTATTTCCAATCCGAGTTCTTAAAACTCTGTGATACCCATGCTCCACTATGCAGAATAAGGGTACGGGGTGCCCACCTTCCATGGGTTACACCTGACCTTATAGCACTCTACCAGTTCAGGGATCCCTTGTGGAAAAGCCACAAAATAACTGGCACTACCAAGGATCTCAATCACTACAGTTGCCTGCGGAACGTGTGCACAAGGCAAACAAGGCACGCAAAAGCACAATATTATTCTGACAATCTCCTCCAGAACACATCAAACCCAGCTAACTTCTGGAAGCTTATCAAAAACATATTCCAGCCTTCTAACCACCAACAGCCAAGTAATATCACAAAGGGCGATATTACTCTGACAAACCCCACCGACATTGCAAATGCATTCAATGATTACTTTGTGGGGTGTGCTACTAACTTATTAGCAAAACGCAACCCAAACCACAAACCTGAATCTCATCCTGGGAGTACCCCTATAGCCCCACCCCCTCCCAACATTGACCACAATTTTCAATTTGGCCCAGTATCCGAAGAGGAGATTACACAAGCGCTTCTCAAATTAAAATTAAGCAGCCAATGTGGACCTGACTTACTACTAATCTAGGTTCCTAAGACTTGGTGCTCCAGCAATTGCCAAACCAATTGCTTCCATAGTCAACTCTATCCTGTCTGCTGGTCATATCCCTAAGACCTGGAAAGCTGCCAGAGTTGTCCCAATCTTCAAAAGTGGGGACAAAAACACTGTCTCAAACTACAGACCAATCTCCCTTCTCCCAATCCTATCCAAAGTCATGGAAAAATGTGTCCACTCCCAATTAAGTGATTACTATAACAAGATAAATTTCCCTAGCCAATTCCAATCTGGCTTTCGCCCCAAACACTCTACCGTAACTACCCTGCTAAAAGTTTGCAATGAAATCCAGTGTGGAATGGAACGGGGTCAACTCACTGGTGAAGTATGCCTAGATTTTGCAAAGGCTTTTGATACTGTTGATCATGCTATCCTGCTCAACAAACTCCAGAGCTCTGGAATAGGGAAGCATGCTTTAAACTGGTTTCAGTCCTACCTATCATGTAGATCCCAACATGTGTCCATCTCTGGCTCTAACTCTAACCCCCTGGCTATCACCTGTGGCGTCCCGCAAGGCTCTGTTCTGGGGCCCCTACTCTTCTCAGTGTTCATCAATGATCTTCCCACAGCTTGTCAGGAAGCCTCAATACACATGTATGCAGATGACACAATCATATATGAAAACAGCCATAGCCTCTCTGACCTTCAACACATACTTCAGTCTGACTTTTTCAGACTCGAAAACTGGATTTCCCAAAACAAACTGTTTTTAAACACTGACAAGACTGTAACAATGGTGTTTGGGACCAAGACTAAATTTTTAAAGCTTCCAGCGACTGAGCTCCAGATTACAACCAACACTAACACCACCCTAACTCCTGTTACTAGTTTTAAATACCTGGGCATATGGTTTGACTCCCACTTAACATTCGGGATGCACATTAATACCCTGACAACCAAGACCTATGCCAAACTAGGGGTACTTTACAGGAACAAATCCTCCCTAAGTCTCATGGTCAGAAAACGTATCGCACAGCAGATGCTAATGCCAATTATTGACTATGGAGAATAGTATATGGCCCGGCACCTCAAACCCACCTTAGCAAACTTAACACCCTCTACAACTCAATTTGTCGTTTTGTTCTCCAATGCAACTATAACACACATCACTGCAAAATGCTCAAAAAGAACTAGATTGGTCATCACTCGAGTCTAGGCGCAAAGTTCACCTTTCCTGTCTTGCCTTCAAATTCTTTATGGGCAAGCCACCCAGCTACCTGAACAAGCTCCTCACCCCTACCACATGCAGCACCTATCACCTGATATCAGAACCTGAGACTGTTCATGGTCCCAAGGCTCAACAAAGTATCCGGACGCTCCTCCTTCTCTTAGCGTGCACCCCAAAACTGGAACAACCTACCAGAGACTCTTACATCCACCACCAGCCTAAGTTCTTTCAAATCTAAGGCTGTCACACATTTTAATGTGGTCTGTAACTATTTCATACGCCCATAATACAAATTATCTTTAACTGTGCACGCAATGTCTTGTATATAATGTATACCCTGCTCATTATGTAACTGTATTTGTAAACATGTATTATTTGTCTTAAATCTGTGCCCAGGACATACTTGAAAACGAGAGGTAACTCTCAATGTATTACTTCCTGGTAAAATATTTTATAAATAAATAAATAAATAACACTGGAATGGTTGAACAAAAAGAGAATTAATGTTCTTGAGTGGTCTAGTCAAAACCTGACTTGAATCCAATCAAACATTTATGGCAAGACTTGATGATTGCAGTCCATTGACAATCAGTACTGGATCAATTTTCCCATGAACAATGGACAAAAATGTCCCCATCCAACTGTGCAAAGCTAGTAGAGTCTTATCCAAAAAGACATAGCAGTAATTGCTGAAAAAGGTGCTTCTACCAAGTACTGACTCAAGGGGCTGAATACGATGCAACCAGTACATTTTATTTTGTAACTTTACTTTACTGACATTTAACATCCTCCTCATATCAAAATGTGACCTTATTGGTAAGGGGTGAATACTTCTGCAAACCACTGTGTACTGTATATATACATAATTGTGTCTATTTAAAGTGTGTGTGTATATATATATATATATATATATGTAACGGGTATTCCCTATGAATACAACCGCTACTACCTGCTGTGCAACCTGTGTGGCTCTCAGGAGCCTAAGCCTCCGCTTGGGGAACCTGGGGTACATGCATGTTATACATCTCTGGGTGCAACGCCTCCACCTGGGAGGGATCCCAACGGAGTGGGAGGAGGCCCTCACAGGAAACAACCACACAAAGCGAGCAAATATAAAACAGGACTGGCTTTACTGCATAGCAAAACATATAATAACACACACATCACATAACCATGACTCCTCTCTAGAGGAGCCACATGTGGCGTCACACAGGACGCTAACCACTATGCGCCACGGCGGACGCTAACCACTCTGCGCCATGGCGGACGCTAACCACTCTGCGCCACGGCGTACGCTACAACCTCTAGGCGTCACGGCGGACGCTACCACCTCTAGGCGTCACGGCGGACGCTAACCTCCCACAGAGTGACCCCACCCTGTGTCCAGTAACCCCCACCCAAATGTCTCGCACTCCCAAATGTCAAACACCAATGTCTGTATATATGTGTGACTGCGCAGCCACTATGTCTGGTGATTAGGCCTTGTTGGTGCACGTGAATGGTAGGTTACCTGCCCGGGGCTCCAGCCACGGGTACCGCGATATCACTGGAGATCCGCCCGATCCGACGTTGTCCTCCACACCGCGTTGGGTGAATTCCAGCGCGGATAATATCACCTTAGTCCCAGGGTCGGCGGTGGTGTTCTGAGCCCAGAACCCACCTCGCAGGGCCGCACGGATTCAGCACTGTGTCCCTGACTAAGCTACCAATTAATGGGGCAGTGTCCCTATCTAGGGCCTGTCCCTAAGCTCCACAAGCTACTAGGTGGCTCAGGACCTAACTGGGACCTTGGGGGCTGCTGGCCTAATGCAGAGGGTCACTGACCCCTGCATCCACCTCTTACCCCTAGCTGGTCCGGATCCTGACTAACTGCGTGCTGCCAAAACCCCGCGAAATGTATCTTTATTCCTGCAGGGCCATACCTCAGCCCTATTGGCTCCCTGGGGTCATGTGTCTCTGCCCCTATGCACCCTGGGGGCTGGCAGTCTCATCTCGCGCATGCACGAGCTATCTGGGGCCTCCCGCACTGTCCTATGCCACTGCGCATGCGCAACAGCCCTGGGTATGGCGGCGCCCTTCACTTCAGCCGCCGGGCCGGTGGCAACGCGATCGCGGCCTTAGCGACGGCCCGATCGCGTCCCCGGCAACTGGCCCACTCGCGTCCCTAGCTACCAGGGATTCCGCTGCCGCTCGCGTCCCTAGCTACCAGGGATTCCTCTGCTCGTGCGCCGGCCCCCCCTCACTCCCTCGCACACAGCATCTTGCCAAAAGGGAGGAGGGGGTCAGCCACACTAAAGGGGGACCTGGCTACATCCTCCCCCTGGTGAAAACTCCAACGTCCTCGCTTGGACCACATAACTTCCCAGCAATGTACAAAAATTATATAATAAAAATGCAGTAAAATATATAACTTAGCACAGGTAACTCTAAACGAGATTGCATAACTCGTTGAGCATCACAATCACAGACTGTATCTTACTACGAGAACACTGCTGAGCCTCATAATGGGGTGCCCCCATTTGATCGTAGGTAACCCGAGTTGGCGGGTACCTGACTCGTTGACTCCGTCGGAGTTGTTCTTCGGCAACTCCCTCGGGGGAGTAATATGCATAGTCCTGAGGCCTAGCCTCTTCCCTTGAGGGGAGAAATGTCTCTGAGGGTACAAAACACGGGCTCTGTGGATCCAAAGGTTGGCCTGTTGGTGCCACCTTAGTAGGCATTGGCCTACGGGGCCCTTTACCCGTAGCTCCTTCGGGAGATGCCCCTTCTGCGGGATGGTCCCTTTGAGAGGGTCCCTCCATAGGGTCTTCAGGAGTTTCAGAGTGAGTCTCGTTAGTTACAGTCTCTTGACCCACCTCTGATAGATCGAACTCACCGTTGAGCGGTGTGGCCTGGAGTTCCTCTTCTTCGTCTCCCACTTGGGGGATGGGGAGAAGGTGATTACGATGCCAAACCTTTACCCGGCCATCGGTGTCTCTGATGCGATAAACCGGGAGGCCAGGCATCTGTGACTCCACCTCATATACGCCATCTCTCCACCGGTCCGCCAGTTTATGTTTTCCGGGGATTCCCAAATTACGAAGTAACACTGCATCCCCAGGACTTAACTCTCGATACTTGACTTTATTGTCATATCGTCTCTTGTTACCAGCATTCAGTTTGGCTGTAGACTTCTCAGCCTGTTGGTAAGCTTGTTGCAGACTGTCTTTTAGCCTTTGCACGTACTTAAAATGAGTGGTATTGAGTATCCCGTCCGTTGATACTCGGAGACGCACATCTACTGGAAGTCTGGCCTCCCGCCCAAACATGAGGAAGTACGGGGAGAACCCAGTGGACTCATGGCGAGTACAGTTGTACGCGTGTACCAAAGTTTCTACATGACGACTCCATTCTGTTTTCTGCATTCCCTTCAGGGTTCCAAGCATGTCCAACAGGGTCCTGTTGAATCGTTCAGGTAAAGCATCTCCTTCAGGGTGGTACGGAGTCGTCCGGGATTTGGCGATGTTCAGCATTTTAAGTAATTCTCGGATCAGAGTACTCTCAAAATCTCGCCCTTGGTCGGAGTGAAGTCGGTTTGGAAGACCGTAATGAACGAAGAACTTTTCCCATAGAACTTTCGCGACCGTGATAGCCTTCTGGTCTTTGGTGGGGAAGGCCTGTGCATAGCGGGTGTAATGGTCCGTGATGACCAGCACATTACCGATTCCTCGACTATCAGGTTCGATACACAGGAAGTCCATACACACAAGGTCCATTGGACCAGAACTCTTCAGATGGGCCATGGGAGCTGCTCGGGTAGGCAACGTCTTGCATTGAACGCACCGGGAACAACGGCGGCAGTGTTGTTCCACCGCTTCCCGCATCTTGGGCCAGAAAAAACGGTCTCGGACTAGCCCAAAAGTCTTCTCTACACCGAGATGCCCGTGTTCATCGTGTAGAGACTTCAACACCATATATCTCAAGTTTTGGGGTAGAACTAGTTGTCGCCTATCAGGGTGGTTATGATATTGGACTACCCTATAGAGCAAACAATTATCTATCTCGAACTTGTCCACCTCACGCATGAGTAACGCGACCAGATCTCGGGGAGCACTCTTCAATAGAGCGGGGTTCTTTCGCTGAACGGCTTGTCGGATTATGCTGATCACTGGATCTATTAAATGATAGTCCACTAAGTCTTTCCATCTTATGACTTTGTCCTGGGTTATGTTCATCCCTGCGGGGTCGCAGTAGGCAGCAGGGATCGCCTGCGACTGGCACCCTAATGAATCGGCAACTCTTAGTTCAGAGAATGCGACCTGATCATTGATGACGGCCGCTATACTACACATGGCTCGCATCCCAGGTCCAGGGTTCTCTTCCCATTCATCATCATCAGGGGTAGCACTCAATCCTGGTCGTCGTGATAGAGCATCGGCCCCAATGTTCAGAGGCCCTGGCTTGTACTTCAGGGAGAATCGGTAGTTACATAGTGTCGCCAGCCATCGGTGTCCGGCTGCATCCAATTTGGCGGAAGTATTGATGTACGTGAGGGGATTGTTATCGGTCCTTACCTCAAACGTAACACCATAGAGGTAATCATGAAGTTTCTCCGTGATCGCCCATTTGAGAGCCAGGAACTCTAACTTGTGCACCGGATATTTCTGCTCACTGGGTGTCAGACTGCGGCTGATGTAGGCTACAGGCCGAAGACCCTCGGGGTGCTTCTGATGAAGGACAGCGCCCAGTCCATTGAGACTGGCATCCACATGTAGGACATATGGTTGTTCTGGGTCAGCATATGCAAGCACTGGTGCTTCAGTCAGGCTTTTCTTCAAGTTCAGGAAGGCCCGTTCACACTCAGGCGTCCACTTATCGCCAAACGGTTGACGGGCCGACGTGGCCTTTCTCCCAGTATCTTCAGGGTATATCTTCAGCAAACTGTTCAAGGGTTTAGCTCGACTAGAGTACCCTTCCACGAACCAACGGTAATACCCACAGAAACCGAGGAAGGATCGCAGTTCCGCGACATTATCGGGACGCGGCCAGTTCACCACTGCTTCTACTTTGGCTGGATCAGTAGCAATCCCCTGGGCAGACACGATGTGTCCCACGTAGGTCACTGAGGTGTGGCAAAACCTACACTTGTCGAGTGATAGCTTCAATCCTTCTTGGCCAAGACGATCTATCACCTTCAGCAGCCTCTCCTCGTGTTCTTCTAAGGTCTTCCCAAAGACAATGACATCGTCCAGGTAAACCAGACACTCCCGAGGGTTCATGTCCCCTATTGTCTTTTCCATCAACCGCTGGAAGGTAGCAGGGGCTCCGCATATACCTTGGGGCATACGCGTGAACTGGTAGAAGCCCAGAGGACAGACGAAGGCAGTTTTTTCCTGATCCTCTTCACTCATGGGTACCTGGTAGTACCCAGATCGCAAATCGAGCACACTAAACCATTGGCTCCCGTTCAGAGCATTCAGGATCTCTTCAATACTAGGGAGATTGTATTGGTCAGGTACCGTACGATTATTCAGAGTTCGATAATCGACGCACAATCTCACAGATCCATTCTTCTTCCTTACTACCACTATGGGTGATGCATAAGGACTCCGCGACTCCGTCAGTATTCCAGCGGTCTTCATCTCCTCCAGGACATCCCTTACATCGTCCACATCCCTGGGGGCGATACGACGAGAGCGTTCACGGAACGGAGTGGCGTCACTCAGCCTAATAGTGTGTTGGGCGCTGCGACTGCGGCCCACATCCATCTCGCTGGTAGAAAATACTGTTTTTCTTTCCTTCAGCTTGGCTGTCAGTCGATCCTTCCACTCTGTTGGCAGGGTCGAATCTCCAAAGTTGAAGTCCAGGTCGACTAATCGCTCACCTACTGCAGCGGCGTTCACCTGGGGCGCGGTTTCTACCGGGCTGACGGGATATATACTGCCCAGACTTTGTCCTACATCGATGTCCATTGGGAATGGAGAGATATTTTGGATGTACACATGGGTTCGGAGAGGAACTCGGGTCGTCCACTCTCTTACTTCAGGTATTACCCGATACCCTCTCTGGATCTCTTCCTCAGGGTCACTCTCCAGAGAGAACAGATGATCGGTCTCCTCCCGATCCGGATAACAGCACCAGACGGCCAGGCGTTTCACTCCCCCTGGTGAAATGGTCGTCAGTCCGCGTTGATGATTGTAGAGGTCCCCGTGACGCTCTAGGGCATATACTCGGTTGCACTCCTCTCTCAGTACAGGATCCAGACGTGTATTGGCCATTGGCAATTCATTAGTCTCCTTCAGGTAGGCTCTGATTACAGCTCGTACTATATCCGTATTTGTCCCCAGGTTGACCGGGTACTGACACTGTCCTTGAGGCTTTGGGCACACCATTGCCTCCACATTCATGGGATGTTTCTTGCCGGTATTCAATTGAAGTATCTCCAGTTGAACGCTCACAATCCCATCGATAGGGTAATCCTCGTTGCTCAACCCCCTCACCTTCATATGTTCCGCCGACCGCAGGGGACAATGCTTCAGGTGCTGGTCGTAGAAGTGCCGGTATATTATGGTCACTTGAGACCCGGTGTCCAATAGAGCAGCAGCATAGACTCCCTCTACTACCACACGTACGATGGCCGAAGGGCCCACCTGACAGTAACCATCTCCCCCTGGAGTTCCTTCGCCTGGGCTCAGGTCAGGAGGGGCGTCGGGAGCGTGGGGGTGGCCTTGGTGGTTTTGGCTTCTGAGGTCTGCCTCTGACAGATCATAGCCCTGGCCGAGCTTCCTTTACGGGGCGTTTCCTTTTCTTGGGTGGCTCCATTAGGACACTCCCTAGAGAAATGGCCTTTCTGTCCACAGTTATAGCAAACGACGTCTTTAAGGTCCAGTCGTCTTGGGTAAGTGGGGGAGGATCTCCCCGAAGCCCGCCCTTTCGTTGAGGGCGACTTGGGTGGCGCATCTTCCTCTTTGACAGGTGTCTTAGTCCGCCGAACGGAGGCTCCCGGGGTGTCACTGGTCGGGGGATCTCTGACCTTGGTGCCTGCATGCAGCTTGGTATAGGCCTCATGCCCTTTTACGATCCCCAGAATGTCCATGAAGGTAGGGGGAGGGCCCTCCTTTAGTGAGCACCTGATCATAATCACGATGTGATGCGTGGGGATGGCCCCTCGGAGGAACTGCTTGCGCCGATATTCGTCCATCTCTGAAGATGGGATGAGGCCGCAAGTTCGCAATTTCCACAGGACCAGCTGGATGCGTTGCAGGAAGTCGGACAGGTCTTCCTTCTCCTTCTGTCGGAGAGCGTAATATTTGAACCACAGCTCGCTCTCCTCTTCCTCTTTGCCATAGATCTGGACTAACAAGTCTACCATCTGGTGAGCAGAGAGATCAGGGTCTTGGTCACGCTGTGCACTGACCATGGTGGCCGCTGGGGGTCGTAGGCTTTCCAGGATTCTCTGCCGTCTGACCGTTTCAGAGCAGGGCCATTCGTCGATCACCTTGAGGGTGTGCTCCTTCCAAGAATCGATACTTTCTTCGCCTGTGGGGACAGGAACCGTTCCTGAGAACGCCTTCAATTTCCTATAATTTTGGGCTTGGGCGGACGTAGTTATCGCTTCCACAAGCTGCGGGAATGTCACTCCTAGCAGGGAGCCATCATTGTCGGAGCCACTGGCTATCGCGGCTCGCCGTCTGTTAGGGGTTGGGGTAGAGCTGTTCACGGACCGGTTAGTAACCGGTGATGTTGGCGGACTACCGGCCCAGCTGGTGGCTCCTTGCCTAGCATCTGAAGAGAAGGTCACTCTGGGTAGGGATATATCTGATCGGATGGGTGTACTGGCGGCCATATCTCTGTCGTCCCAACCCTCATGTCTGGGGAGGGAAGTGACGTGACTGGAAACAGTTCCCGGGTAAATTAGAGGGCACCCTTGCGGCAAAGTCTCTGGTAGATACACTACTCGTGGGCCTCTATCAGGAAGTATAGCTTGTTCAGTGGCTAGCAATAGGGTGTTCTCTTGCCGGTCAATGTTATAGTGCTTGCTGATGAGGCGGGCGCCCGCCAGACCAGGTAATGTCCTTACTGCGCTGCAGACAGTAAACATGGAGACATCAGCAGGCACCTCGTCTACGGCGACCACGTGTCGCAGAAGCTCTCCTAGCTTTTCGGACCAGTCGGCCACTTGTTTGGGCGTGAGCGCAGACATGCTGACTGACAGGGTAACGGTAACTACAAAGTGGGGCACCCCAGGACTCTCTCAGCAGCGCCTCCAAATGTAATGGGTATTCCCTATGAATACAACCGCTACTACCTGCTGTGCAACCTGTGTGGCTCTCAGGAGCCTAAGCCTCCGCTTGGGGAACCTGGGGTACATGCATGTTATACATCTCTGGGTGCAACGCCTCCACCTGGGAGGGATCCCAACGGAGTGGGAGGAGGCCCTCACAGGAAACAACCACACAAAGCGAGCAAATATAAAACAGGACTGGCTTTACTGCATAGCAAAACATATAATAACACACACATCACATAACCATGACTCCTCTCTAGAGGAGCCACATGTGGCGTCACACAGGACGCTAACCACTATGCGCCACGGCGGATGCTAACCACTCTGCGCCACGGCGGACGCTACAACCTCTAGGCGTCACGGCGGACGCTACCACCTCTAGGCGTCACGGCGGACGCTAACCTCCCACAGAGTGACCCCACCCTGTGTCCAGTAACCCCCACCCAAATGTCTCGCACTCCCAAATGTCAAACACCAATGTCTGTATATATGTGTGACTGCGCAGCCACTATGTCTGGTGATTAGGCCTTGTTGGTTCACGTGAATGGTAGGTTACCTGCCCGGGGCTCCAGCCACGGGTACCGCGATATCACTGGAGATCCGCCCGATCCGACGTTGTTCTCCACACCGCGTTGGGTGAATTCCAGCGCGGATAATATCACCTTAGTCCCAGGGTCGGCGGTGGTGTTCTGAGCCCAGAACCCACCTCGCAGGGCCGCACGGATTCAGCACTGTGTCCCTGACTAAGCTACCAATTAATGGGGCAGTGTCCCTATCTAGGGCCTGTCCCTAAGCTCCACAAGCTACTAGGTGGCTCAGGACCTAACTGGGACCTTGGGGGCTGCTGGCCTAATGCAGAGGGTCACTGACCCCTGCATCCACCTCTTACCCCTAGCTGGTCCGGATCCTGACTAACTGCGTGCTGCCAAAACCCCGCGAAATGTATCTTTATTCCTGCAGGGCCATACCTCAGCCCTATTGGCTCCCTGGGGTCATGTGTCTCTGCCCCTATGCACCCTGGGGGCTGGCAGTCTCATCTCGCGCGAGCTATCTGGGGCCTCCCACGCTGTCCTATGCCACTGCGCATGCGCAACAGCCCTAGGTATGGCGGCGCCCTTCACTTCAGCCGCCGGGCCGGTGGCAACGCGATCGCGGCCTTAGCGACGGCCCGATCGCGTCCCCGGCAACCGGCCCGCTCGCGTCCCTAGCTACCAGGGATTCCACTGCCGCTCGCGTCCCTAGCTACCAGGGATTCCTCTGCTCGCGCGCCGGCCCCCCCTCACTCCCTCGCACACAGCGTCTTGCCAAAAGGGAGGAGGGGGTCAGCCACACTAAAGGGGGACCTGGCTACATATATATATATGCAAATATAGCTGTATGCTCATCTGCATGTCTTAGGCAGGTCTGCAACCCCGCCTTTCCCCATTATCACCCAGCATACAGCACTTCCACTGCAGCAAGGGATTCTGGGAAATGACATGCAAATGAGCACACAGTGTCAATAACCATTTTTAACATGGTTCCCTATAGGCTTAAGCTTGCTGCATGGTCACAGCTTTGAGCACAGCCAGGGTTAAGGTGCATACCCAGAAAACCATATATATATAAATATTCCCACACACACACAGTGTATATATCTCCCTTCTTCCTTAAGCCCCAGACTAATGTCCTTTATGTCTAAGTGGTATGCCACACGTGGCTTGCAGCCAGACAATGGGAAACAAACACAAACAATGCGTCCCAGTGCGCCAGATCCAGCTTTGATGTCGCTGGGGAGCGCTGTTGCCAGTGGCAGGATTTTTCCATCCCTTATTTATGGAGAGGCAAAATGTTAAAGGGGGGAACATATAAGGGAGAAGGGATGCAAAATGCTGTGTATTTAAATTAAAAGTAATAGAGAGGGGGATTTCAACTTGTAAAGAAATAAAAATGAGGCACAGTGTTAAAAGAAGAGAAATATCCAAGCAAAGGGTTAACGAGATAGACAGGGTCAAATATTGAAATGAAGATGAGCATTCTGGGACAGGATCAAAATGAATGGGGGTAAAGGGCCAAACTGGGAGTTAAAAGGTTATTGTGCTAAAAAGAGAGTGGTACGACTGGGAGAGAGAAGAAAATGTACACACAAAGTATTCTTTAATTTTCCATGCTCCGGTACACTTAATGTCTGGATTGCAGCACTGCCCCCCCCCTCCTCCTCCTCCTCCTCCTCCTCCCACCCCCCACGCTATTCCATGTAGCTGTCATGGCTGTAATTTAAAATAGCAAACTTCCAGAGATGTCTTAGACTCGAAGCTAATGAAGCAATGAAAGCAGAAAGAACAGGTGAAGCGATATACTGCACTGTACAGAGATAAATGAGATCGCTTTGCGTTTGTAATTTTTTTTTTAATGAATAAACAGGTCCCACCTAATTATGTAAGAAATAAACATTTAGTACTGTGTTTAAAATACACAAAGCAATAGTGTTAACATGGTGGGGTGTACTGGTTCCTCAAAAGTGTACACTCTCCCACTGTCCGTCAACTACTAGCACCACAACACATGTTGTCTGTCTCCATTAATATATAATATAATTGTTACAAATATTTCTACATATAAAACATAATCAAGCCCAGCACTGCTATAATTACTGCTCTAATTAGATTGGGAAATTCACCCAATAGGAGCAGGAGACATTGGAACTCCCAGCTCTATACATTCGGATTGACAAGTAACTGAGAAATAAACTCAACGTGGCAGATACTTAGGAACAACCCAAATAATTCCATGTGCACTGTATACTGCAGCGTAAAATTGGCAGATCTATAGAAATATAGCATTATAGATGGAACGCGATGCCAGACAGTGATGGATTCACCTAGTATTTCATTACAATCTGTAAATTGATATATATACTTATGTATACATATACTGTATAGAAAGCAGAATCCACAGATTGCCAAACTCACGCAATACATATCAATGTCAAACCACACAGTCTTTTTATAGGGATGATATTGGGGTGTGACTTTATATACAACAGCAAAGGCATTGGTATTTGTTACTTTAGCTCATTTTTTAAAATGTTTATAAATGTCATAGTCTAATAAGTATTAAAAGTAGCGCTAACCATTAGCATTTGTTATGGGCAAAGGCTGTAGACTTGTCTGACTAGAGTTGTACAATTCATTATTCAAATACCATAACACTTCATGGTTTTATTTAGCACTATTTTTGGTATGATTTCTATGGAAATGTCAAAGCAAAAAGGGGAAGAGTAATGTGTTACCAACCCATATCTTCACATTTCCAAACTTCTTTTCGTTGGGCGCCCCTTTGAAAAAGCAACCATGGTTAGAATAAAATAAGGAACTAATTAGAGTTCGAGAATTAAATGTGTTGGGAAAATGCTATCCAGGAGTCTAAACAGTGAAGCACCTGTGATTGTTTGAGAGAGGTAGAGAATGGATTTGGATGCAAATGGGGTGGCTTAGTTCCCTAGAGCCATTTTTATTATTGGTTTCCACTCCATTATTCTCCGTGAGGACAAAAGGTAGCAATGGCCATTATCAAATGTCTTTCATACTCTGAGAGTTAGGGCCAGTGGTTTGGTAAGTGAGACGTGCAGGTTTTAAGTCACTATAGATTTTCTTTTATTAGTTTTTCCTTTAAGTCAATATGTTGTGTGTCACGATAAAGTCATGCAAGGAATAAAGTAGAGTATCATAAAAAAAAATGTTTTACCAGGAAGTAATACATTGAGAGTTACCTCTCGTTTTCAAGTACAGGCATACCCCGTTTTAAGTACACCCGTTTTACGTACACTCGCAAGTACGTACATTTTTTTTAATTGCACCTTACCCCCTGTGTACGTACGCGTGCTTCGCGAGTACGGACACCAGGGGGCGGCGTGTGCGTGCTGCGGCGGTGTGCCCTCTCTTCCTCTCCCCGGCTCTTCCTTTACCCGGCTCCCCCAGCTCTTCCGTTCCCCGGCTCCCCCAGCTCTTCCGTTCCCCGGCTCCCCCCGCTCTTCCGTTCCCCGGCTCCCCCAGCTCTTCCGTTCCCCGGCTCCCCCAGCTCTTCCGTTCCCCGGCTCCCCCAGCTCTTCCGTTCCCCGGCTCCCCCAGCTCTTCCGTTCCCCGGCTCCCCCCGCTCTTCCTTTTCCGGCTCATCCTCTCCCCGGCTCTTCCGATCACCCCCCCCTCTCCCCGGCTCTTCCGATCACCCCCCCCCTCTCCCCGGCTCTTCCGATCACCCCTTCCCCCTCTCCCCGGTTCTTCCGATCACCCCCCCTCTCCCCGGCTCTTCCAATCACCCCCCCGGCTCTTCCGATCACCTCCCCGGCTCTTCCGATCACCCCCCCCTCTCCCCGGCTCTTCCGATCACCCCCCCCCTCTCCCCGGCTCTTCCGATCACCCCTTCCCCCTCTCCCCGGTTCTTCCGATCACCCCCCCTCTCCCCGGCTCTTCCAATCACCCCCCCGGCTCTTCCGATCACCTCCCCGGCTCTTCGGATCACCCCCCGAGCCCGCTCAGAGCCGCGCTCTAGCGTTCATGTGCCGCTGCTTACTGCCATGCTTCCACCGCCCGCAACATGCACGCTGCTTGAGGTAGGGGGAGAAAGGGAGGAGGGACATGCAGGGGGGGGTGTGTGATGTGAGGGACATGGGGGGTGTGATGTGAGGGACATGGGGGGGGGTGATGTGAGGGACATGGGGGGGGGGGGTGATGTGAGGGATATGGGGGGGGTGAGGTGAGGGACATGGGGGGGTGATGTGAGGGACATGGGGGTGGTGTGATGTGAGGGACATGGGGGTGGTGTGATGTGAGGGACATTGGGGGGGTGATGTGAGGGACATGCAGGGGGGGTGTGTGATGTGAGGGACATGGGGGGGGGTGTGTGATGTGAGGGACATGGGGGTGTGTGATGTGAGGGACATGGGGGTGTGTGATGTGAGGGAAATGGGGGTGTGTGATGTGAGGGACATGGGGTGTGTGTGATGTGAGGGACATGGGGGTGTGTGTGATGTGAGGGACATGGGGGGGGTGTGATGTGAGGGACATGGGGGGTGTGATGTGAGGGACATGGGGGGGTGATGTGAGGGACATGGGGGTGTGTGATGTGAGGGACATGGGGTGTGTGTGATGTGAGGGACATGGGGGGGGTGATGTGAGGGACATGCAGGGGGGGATGTGAGGGACATGCACGGGGGGTGATGTGAGGGACATGGGGGGGGGGGTGATGTGAGGGACATGCAGGGGGGGTGATGTGAGGGACATGCAGGGGGGGATGTGAGGGACATGCACGGGGGGTGATGTGAGGGACATGCATGGGGGGTGATGTGAGGGACATGGGGGGGTGATGTGAGGGACATGGGGGGGGTGATGTGAGGGACATGGGGGGGGTGATGTGAGGGCATGGGGGGAGGTGATGTGAGGGACATGGGGGGGTGATGTGAGGGACATGGGTGTGTGTGTGTGATGTGAGGGACATGGGGGTGTGTGTGAGGGACATGGGGGGGTGATGTGAGGGACATGCAGGGGGGGATGTGAGGGACATGCAGGGGGGGTGGTGATGTGAGGGACATGCAGGGGGGGGGATGTGAGGGACATGCACGGGGGGTGATGTGAGGGACATGGGGGGGGGTGATGTGAGGGACATGCAGGGGGGGGGTGATGTGAGGGACATGCAGGGGGGGATGTGAGGGACATGCACGGGGGGTGATGTGAGGGACATGGGGGGTGATGTGAGGGACATAGGGGGGGGGTGATGTGAGGGACATGGGGGGGTGATGTGAGGGACATGGGGGGGGGGTGATGTGAGGGCATGGGAGGGGGGTGATGTGAGGGACATGGGGGGGTGATGTGAGGGCTGGGGGGGGGGGTGATGTGAGGGACATGGGGGGGGTGATGTGAGGGACATGGGGGTGTGTGTGTGATGTGAGGGACATGGGGGTGTGTGTGAGGGACATGGGGGTGTGTGTGAGGGACATGGGGGGGGTGAGGTGAGGGACATGGGGGGGGGGGGTGATGTGAGGGACATGCAGGGGGGATGATGTGAGGGACATGCAGGGGGGATGATGTGAGGGACATGCAGGGGGGTGATGTGAGGGACATGGGGGGTTGATGTGAGGGACATGGGGGGGTGATGTGAGGGACATGCACGGGGGGTGATGTGAGGGAAATGGGGGGGTGATGTGAGGGACATGGGGGGGGGGGGTGATGTGAGGGACATGGGGGGATTATGTGAGGGACATGGGGGGGGGGTGATGTGAGGGACATGGGGGGGGTGATGTGAGGGACATGGGGGGGTGATGTGAGGGACATGGGGGGATGATGCGAGGAAAAGAAGGGATCCAGCGCTCCACGGATTTCTGAATAAGAAAGATTTATTGTGCCACACAACGTTTCACCCTTATGGTCTTTATCAAGTGACTAGGCATGATAAAGACCAGAAGGTCGAAACGTTGTGTGGCACAATAAATCTTTCTTATTCAGAAATCCGTGGAGCGCTGGATCCCTTCTTTTCCTCAGTGTACTTTGGAGTTTATGGCAGGTACTTGAACCAGCAGCACCGGTAAATTGTATGCATCTTTCTCTTTTTTGTGGAGTGCAGCCTTAACCCCTCTTACAGGGATGATGCGAGGGACATGCAGGGGGGGATGTGAGGGACATGCAGGGGGGGGGGTGATGCGAGGGACATGCGGGGGGGATGATGCGTGGGACATGCAGGGGGAGATGATGTGAGGGACATGCAGGGGGGGTGATGTGAGGGACATGCAGGGGGGTGATGTGAGGGACATGCAGGGGGGGTGATGTGAGGGACATGCAGGGGGGGTTGATGTGAGGGACATGCAGGGACGGGGGGTGATGTGAGGGACATGCAGGGGGGATGATGCGTGGGACATGCAGGGGGGGTGATGTGAGGGACATGCAGGGGGGGTGATGTGAGGGACATGCAGGGGGGGTGATGTGAGGGATATGCAGGGGGGGGTGATGTGAGGGACATGCAGGGAGAGGGGGTGATGTGAGGGACATGCAGGGAGGAGGGGTGATGTGAGGGACATGCAAGGGGGGTGATATGAGGGAGATGCAGGGGAGGTTGATATGAGGGAGATGCAGGGGAGGGTGATATGAGGGTGATGCAGGGGAGGGTGATATGAGGGGTGCTGGAGGAGATATGATGATGATAAAAATATGTATGGGGGGGTCTTTGAAAAATGTATATGGGGATCTTTGAAAAAAAAATCAGCTGACATGAAAGATTTTCTTTCTATAAAGCCTACTATATTTATTTTGGTTACAAATGCGTTATTTACATCAGTTATGCATGTATATGATGTTTGCAGTACAGTACATGCATCTATAAGTGGGGAAAAAGTAGTGCTTCACTTTAAGTACATTTTCACTTTACATACATGCTCCGGTCCCATTGCGTATGTTAAAGCGGGGTATGCCTGTATGTGAGCAGTATAGCAACCAAGGGATTAACCTTCTTTTTAAGAGAACCATGTTAGTTGTGTTTCTTGTGGGTTTATCACGGAATGTCACAGGAGGGCAATAAAACCTTAAAGGAAAGCCCTGCTTACATTAAAATGGCAAATAACCGTTTTCAGACCGCCCCACTGGGTATTATTCTAACTGCTGGGGCAAACTTCAAAACTCATACAGTCCTGAGCCATTCCCTGACACAGCAGATCCAAAGGTAAGAGGAGGCACTCTACTCGCGATCATTGCAGATTAGCATTATGTAAAATAATTCATGTGTCTGGTATAAATCTATAGAGGGAAAACGTACATGACTGTAACCATATACAATGTGAGACGATATCTGGATTAAAAATAACAGTTAATTAATTTCCTTCTCAAGGGTACCAGGAGTACTATCACTTCCGGTATCTATGCGTTCGGCAGATTTCTCTGAAGGCTAGGATGCGGGTATCAGCCATCTTACAGGGAGAGAATAATGAGGTATTCTATACTCTCAGATTAAATGAAAATGAAATAAGTCCCCTTTATCAGAGGAGCCCGTGTCACAGGGAAGAGAGAGACAAATGGGACATGACACAGCACAAAGCCTGGTCCAGGCATCTGTTCTCTGTCACATGCACTCTCCTCCTGCCGGCCATGACTCTTTTTCCGCTGTCTCAGAGGAGGATGTGTCATTGCTGATCTCATCTTCTCCCTCTACCACTTGCCCTCTTGACCCCATTCCCTCCTCTCTCCTAAAACCTCTTGCTCCTACTCTAATCCCTACGCTCACACACATTTTTAACTCCTCCTCTGCTCTGGAACCTTTCCCTCCTCCTTCAAACATGCAACAGTTATACCATTACTCAAAAACAGCAAGCTTGACCCTACCTGGCTTTCTAACTATTGACCTGTCTCCCTCCTGCCTTTTGCCTCTAAACTCATTGAACATCTTGTATTCTCTCAACACCTATTCTCTCCTAGACTCTCTACAATCTGGCTTCACACACTGCTCACTCGTCTGAAACAGCCCTCACTAAAATAACTAAATGACCTCCATGCTGCCAAAGACAGAGGTCATTACACTCTGCTCATATTACTCGACCTCTCTGCAGCATTTGATACCATAGACACCCTCTTCTCCTTCACATTCTCCATACTTTGGTATTCATAACAAACTTTCAGTGTCTCTTCTGCTAACACCTCCTCTATCGATCTTTCTGTGGGGGTACCCCAGGGCTCTGTCCTGGGATCTCTTCTCTTTTTTCTGTACGCACTCTCTCTAGATGACCTAATCACATCTCTTGGGTTCAAATATCACCTCTATGCTGACAACACACATATTTACTTTTCAACCCCTGACCTTACACCTGCTGTACAGACCAAAGTTTCTGAATGTCTCTCTGTGATATCATCCTGGATGGCCATCTGCCGACTTAAACTGAACATGGTAAAAACAGAGCTCCTCACACTTCCTCCCAAACCTGGCCCTACTACCTCCTTCCACATTACTGTTGGAACTACGATCATTCACCCAGTAGCCCAAGAATGCTGCCTAGGGGTCACACTCGACTCCTCTGTCACATTCTCCTCACATTCAAAATGTATTGAAAACATGTCGTTTTTTCCTCTGCAATATTACAAAGATACGCCCGTTCCTCTGTTGCTCTACTGCTACAACTCTGACTCCGGCCCTCTTCTCTCCTGTCTCGATTACTGTAACCTCCTGCTGTCTGGCCTTCCTGCCTCTCACCTGTCTCCCCTACAATCTATCCTAAACGCTGTTGCCAGAATCACTCTACCCTTTCCCAAATCTGTCTCAGCGTCTCCCCTGCTGAAATCACTCTCCTGGCTTCCGATCAAATCCCGCATATCGCACTCAATTCTCCTCCTCACTTTTAAAGCTTTACACTTTTCTGCCCCTCCCTACATCTCAGCCCTAATTTCTCGCTATGCACCATCTCAACTCTTGCGTTCTGCTCAAGGATATCTTCTCTCTACCCCCTTTGTATCTAAAGCCCTCTCCCGCCTTAAACCTTTCTCACTGACTGCCCCACACCTCTGGAATGCCCTTCCCCTCAATACCGACTAGCACCCTCTCAATCCACTTTTAAGACCCACACTTGCTTAAAGAAGCATATGAGTAGCACCGTGGCTAATACTATACACATGATACATAAAGCATGATCCCCTGCAGAAGCACTTACCAGAATGCCCTCCTACTGTCTCTGTATGTTCCTCCTACCAATTAGATTGTAAGCTCTTCGGAGCAGGGACTCCTCTTCCTAAATGTTACTTTTATGTCTGAACCGCTTCTTCCCATGATCAGTTATTTATATTATTTGTAATTTATATGATTGTCACATGTCTACTGTGAAGCACTATGCACATTAATGGCACTATATAAATAAAGACATACACAATGTACAGTTGAAAGGCTTGGACTTTAAAAGTGTGGTCTTTGAATCCATAGGACAGATTCACATAAAGAGGTTTACTTAATTCACGTGGATTTCAGATTTTCTACTTTATTTTCTACTTGAAGGTTCTAATATTATTCGCTGGTACTGTATTAGATTTTCCTGTTTTATTTCTTTATATTTTATAAACTGCCTGAATCTGTGTATTGTATGTTTTTCTCATCTTTGGTCCCCTGCAATAAGGACCGTACACATTTTGTAATATTAAAGCTAACATGTTAACAAGTACAGTAATGCCTTTGAGTGCTAATTGAACCTATTACCTTTTGAAGAGACTGACCACATTTTCAGACACGTTTTTGCTAAACTTGGTTCTTGCTTTAATTACATATATTCGTAGTATAAGGGGGACTGAGGAATCCTGAGGTGCAAGCCCTTAAATTAATCCTGGTGGTGGTTGCGTAATTGGGGTGCAGTTTGACGGTTTTGGGGTGTGAATGCTCAGACAAGAGGTCTAGTTATTGTTAACCCCTTACACACACACACGCAAGCGTGTATGACAGTGTCACTATCAACTTCCCTTACAGCTTGTGAGATCAAATGTATTCTTTTGTGGGTGGAAGGTCAGTTTTCATGGAAGGGGAAGCTTTTTGCTTGCGAATGGAACCGCTGAACTGAATCTCCCATGTTTCCATGGCAAATTGGCTATTTTCTCTCTCGCTCTCAAAATCTACCATCCCGTTAAAGAAAATCAGCTTGGTACTTTCTCCACACGTTTACAAGCATGGGAGGAGGTGACCCATGGCTATTATTTGTGTAACTAAGAATATGTGTTCCACACCACTGCCAGTGCGTGGCTCAACAGTCCAGAAAGCATAGATTAATACCGGAACAGCTCTTCACAATAGGTTATGTAGAATCTGAAGTAAGAAGGTCTCTACTGTAAATGAAAACAATAAACTTTTTTTCCTTCCATATTTTAAAACGGTTACAAAATACTTAGAACTCCGTGTGTAAAGATAGAGATGCGTTTCATATGGTAAAATATGGGTACCTAATGTAATGTCTTTGAAACATTTTTTTAAATGTTCAAGGTTCAACAAAAGTATCCGGCCGCTCCTCCTTCTCTTACCGTGCCCCCCACAACTGAAACAGTCTACTGGAGACTCTCACAGCCGCCACCAGTCTAAGTTCTTTCAAAAGTAAAGCTGTCTCACATTTTCACTTGGTCTGTAACTGTTACATACGCCTATAATATATAATCTTTAACTATGCATGCAATGTCTTGTATATAATGTATAACCCTTTTCACTTAATGTAACTATGCATTTGTAACCATGTATTTGTCATCATAACTCTGTGCCCAGGACATACTTGAAAACGAGCGGTAACTCTCAATGTATTACTTCCTGGTAAAACATTTTTATAAATAAATAAATAAAAATAAGTTTAAATATTCTGCCACTCTTTTTTAAAAAAATTAAGCGTATCCTGTTGCAGGGCCCCTGGCAGCAAGGAGGATTCAAATAATAATCAAGAATAAGCTGGGTTTTTTAAAATTTATTTTAAATTTTTTTTATGAATTGCAATTTCTAGCAATTTAAGGCTTGCGTGGGGGCTCGGGCACGCAGAGATACAAGTAATAGCTGTATTATTATTATAATTTTTTTTTAGCAGAGATGAAAAAGTTTTCTTATGAGGTAGTTTTTACATTCCGACGAGGACTTTCATAAGCAGTCTCCAGCTCCCCACACACACATGCCCCAGAGGCAGGTAACAAAGAAAGCAGCCAACCAGCCTTTTTTTTTATTAGATACAATAACGTCTCCCGGTCCCCGATGTTTACCTCCTAACTCAATTCTTATTTTTTTATTCCCTTCAACTTCTCGTTTTCTTATTAGATATCCTACCGCAGCTTCTCACAATCAAATTGTTCTTATTATTTTTCTAACCTGGGAGGGAGGGGAAGGTGGGGGGGGGAGGGGTGTCTGGACGGACGTTACCTAATGCTCTCACGAGCTGGGAATGTTGTGAGCTTCTGCATAAAGAAAACCAGATCTACTGTTGCCATAAGGAAAAATCTTCAAGTTCATTGTTATTGTCACTGTTTTCTTTACTTATATGGCGTATATGGAGGATATCCTAAGGACGCCTCCCAGCTAGGGTTGCCAGGTGTCCGGTGTTGAACCGGACTGTCCTGTATTTGTACACACTGTCCAGTAAAAAAATGAGAGGTAATGCTGGACATGTGCCCGGTATTACTGCTCTGGACGTAGTGACCTGACCGATTTGGGGGGGTCGCGGGATTTCCCCGAGTAGGGAGAGAGCAGGGCAGTTGCTTGGTAACGCAGCCAATCAGGAAGAGGTGACAGGGGGTGAGACGAGGAGGAAACAGCATGGAGCTGAGAGGGGGGGGGGGGTATGCGTCTCCAGCGCGTCGCACCTTTCATTGTGTCCAGTATTTTTGGAGAAGCTGCCTGGCAACCTTACTCCCCGCCTTGCAGAAACTACAATCTAAATCTGTTTCTGTTGCATGTAGTAAGGTACAGGGAGCGACATGAAGTAACACTGGGATTCAAAAGCGGCCTCACCCACATCAAAGGCAGTGAGAGCAGTCCCCGAGAGCGAGAGCAGTCCCCGAGAGCGAGAGCAGTCCCCGAGAGCGAGAGCAGTCCCCGAGGGCGAGAGCAGTCCCCGAGGGCGAGAGCCGTCCCCGAGGGCGAGAGCAGTCCCCGAGAACGAGAGCAGTCCCCGAGGGCGAGAGCAGTCCCCGAGAGCGAGAGCAGTCCCCGAGAGCGGGAGCAGTCCCCGAGGGCGAGAGCAGTCCCCGAGGGCGAGAGCAGTCCCCGAGAACGAGAGCAGTCCCCGAGAACGAGAGCAGTCCCCGAGGGCGAGAGCAGTCCCCGAGAGCGAGAGCAGTCCCCGAGGGCGAGAGCAGTCCCCGAGGGCGAGAGCAGTCCCCGAGAGCGAGAGCAGTCCCCGAGGGCGAGAGCAGTCCCCGAGGGCGAAAGCAGTCCCCGAGGGCGAGAGCAGTCCCCGAGGGCAAGAGCAGTCCCTGAGAGCGAGAGCAGTCCCGAGAGCAGTCCCCGAGAGCAAGAGCAGTCCCCGAGGGCGAGAACAGTCCCCGAGGGCGAGAGCAGTCCCCATGGGTGAGAACTCTCCCTGAGAGCGAGAGCAGTCCCCGAGGGCGAGAGCAGTCCCCGAGGGCGAGAGCAGTCCCCGAGAACGAGAGCAGTCCCCGAGGGCGAGAGCAGTCCCCGAGAGCGAGAGCAGTCCCCGAGGGCGAGAGCAGTCCCCGAGGGCGAAAGCAGTCCCCGAGGACGAGAGCAGTCCCCGAGGGCAAGAGCAGTCCCTGAGAGCGAGAGCAGTCCCGAGAGCAGTCCCCGAGAGCAAGAGCAGTCCCCGAGGGCGAGAACAGTCCCCGAGGGCGAGAGCAGTCCCCATGGGTGAGAACTCTCCCTGAGAGCGAGAGCTGTACCCGAGGGCGAGAACAGTCCCTGAGAGCGAGAGCAGTCCCCAAGGGCGAGAACTCTCCCTGAGAGCGAGAGCAGTCCCCGAGAGCGAGAGCAGTCCCCGAGAGCGAGAGCAGTCCCCGAGAGCGAGAGCAGTCCCCGAGAGCGAGAGCAGTCCCCGAGAGCAAGAGCAGTCCCCAAGAGCAAGAGCAGTCGGCGAGAGCAGTCCCCGAGGGCGAGAGCAGTCCCCGAGAGCGAGAGCAGTCCCCGAGGGCGAGAGCAGTCCTCGACAGCGAGAGCAGTCCCCGAGAGCGAGAGCAGTCCCGAGAGCAGTCCCCGAGGGCGAGAGCAGTCCCGGAGAGTGAGAGCAGTCCCCAAGAGCGGGAGCAGTCTCCGAGAGTGGGAGCAGTCCCCGAGCGCGAGAGCAGTCCCCGAGAGCGAGAGCAGTCTCCGAGGGTGAGAGCAGTCCCCGAGAGCGAGAGCAGTCCCCGAGAGCGAGAGCAGTCCGCGAGAGCAGTCCCCGAGAGCGAGAGCAGTCCCTGAGAGTGAGAGCAGTCCCGGAGAGTGAGAGCAGTCCCCAAGGGCGAGAACTCTCCCTGAGAGCGAGAGCAGTCCCCGAGAGTGAGAGCAGTCCCCGAGAGCGAGAGCAGTCCCCGAGAGCGAGAGCAGTCCCCGAGGGCGAGAGCAGTCCCGGAGAGCAGTCCCCAAGGGTGAGAGCAGTCCTCGAGAGTGGGAGCAGTCTCCAAGAGCGGGAGCAGTCCCCGAGCGCGAGAGCAGTCCCCGAGAGCGAGAGCAGTCTCCGAGGGCGAGAGCAGTCCCCGAGAGCGAGTGCAGTCCCCGAGACCGGGAGCAGTCCCCGAGAGCGAGAGCAGTCCCCGAGAGCGAGAGCAGTCCCCGAGAGTGAGAGCAGTCCCCGAGAGTGAGAGCAGTCCCCATGGCGAGAACTCTCCCTGAGAGCGAGAGCAGTCCCCGAGAGCGAGAGCAGTCCCCGAGAGCAGTCCCCGAGGCGAGAGCAGTCCCGGAGAGCAGTCCCCGAGGGCGAGAGCAGTCCCCGAGGTCAAGAGCAGTCCCCGAGGTCGAGAGCAGTCCCCGAAAGTGAGAGCAGTCCCCGAGAGCGAGAGCAGTCCCCGAGAGCGGGAGCAGTCTCCGAGAGCGGGAGCAGTCCCCGAGAGCAGTCCCTGAGAGCGAGAGCAGTCTCCGAGGGCAAGAGCAGTCCCCGAGAGCGAGAGCAGTCCCCGAGAGTGAGAGCAGTCCCCGAGAGCGGGAGCAG